>NC_064854.1:29074216-29346716 GCF_024139225.1 Suncus etruscus | reverse complement strand
TAAAGGGCATTTTAATTTAATTTGCCCCAGAAGAAACAAAAGATGAATCTGAAGCCATGGATGTTACCTTTGAGAATAGTTCTATTCTGATACAGCCTTGTGATCGTTCTAACAACCTGTGATATCATTACCATTCTTTAAAATTTGTAAAGGGGGAGCTAGAGCTCACCAATCTTTTCTTCTGCCAGGCACTCTATGTTGAAGACATAGTCACATTCCCATTGTAGAACATAAAAAGAAAAAAAATATCTTAAACGGAGAAAACCAAGCTAATTTTAACATTTATTTTTCCCTTTGTCTATTATTTCTATCATTTAACAAGTGGTGTGGGCCTTTGTTATATGACTGTCCTTTGTTTTGAGCAAGAGGTTTGTTTTAAAAATAACCAATCAATAAAGAAGATGCAATTCCATTATGCATCACTTCCTATAATGGGACCTATTTTAAACTTGGACTTCCTGGAACTAAGATATCCAGTGGTTTATCAGAAATAATTAGACAGCTTGAGTCAAGTCTATTTACAGGCCCACTATGGCCTCTTTGGGGATACACAGCTATCTTTAAAAAAAAAAAAAAAAAAGCCCTCTTATAGCTACTCCTCTCTCAATAGAATTGTCCAAAGCATGATTGTTCAAAAAAGAAGACTACAGATACATAATCTACCCCCATCCTCCACTTCCCACACACAAACCAAATAGTTGTTTTTATATAAGCAATCAGGAGCTTAGGATAATTCAAGTTTCCGAATGTCACTTTATTTTAAAGACATTTTCCTTGAATATGCATCACCATCATTCAAATTTCTTTGTTTGTTTGGGGGGTAGGGTGGTCACACCTGCCAGTGCTCAGGGATTAACTCTTTATTCTACAGAGACCAATCCTGAGAATGCTCAGGGGACCAATGTGGTATTAAGAATCAAACCTATTTCAATGCCATTTTTAGTCTTATTTTTTCAAGTCTATTTAACACTATCACTTCAGCACCATTTTTTATGTCTATTTTATGCTCAGATTGCTGATCAAGGTAAGAAATGCCAAGAAAGATGACAAACATTCCTGCCCTTGCAGAATTTGCAGTCCCAGTGGGAAGAACCAACTTGCACATGGGATAATTAAAGCACAATAAAATCTCCAATGCTCTGAATTTCCTCCTAGTTCTGGGAGGGGAGGGCTCACAGCAGACTGATGTTGATATGAAAGCCTTTACAAAAGACTTAGGAGGGAAGCCTTTGAAAGCCCCAGATAAACTGCAAAATTATTTTCTGAGAGGGGCAGTGTTTTAAGTATTCATTACTTTTTAATGTCTTTCCGATAAATTATTGAATAGACTGCTGAACCCTGGGCTGTACTTGAAAGGCCTCGAGTACAGTGGCAGGTGAACTTAGAAGATGGAGGACCCAGAGACAGAAACAGCCAGCTGTGTCACTTGAAGGAAGGCAGGCCTGGGTGAGAGTCCTAGGAGTTTCAGCAAGAGAATATTGATTCTGAGTTGATAGAGACAGAAACAATTCAAAGGGAAGAGAAGAGGCAACAGAGGGGCCATTACTCCATAGCAAGCTGTGTCTGTCCAAGATTCAAGGCCCAATATGTCACATCTTTGTGGAGCATAAAGGGAATGGATGAATATTACATTCTCTCTGCTCTTTGCAAAGAACTCTTGGTCCCAGGCACAGTCAGTATCTTCAGGGCAGGGGGTGGAATTTATGGATCCACCCTTCTGCCTAGAGAATATAATGAGGAAGTCCTGAGTCATAGCAGCATGACTCAAGGATTCCAAAAAGATACCTAGGAGAGAATATATAGCAGATCATCCTTAACTATAATTACTAGTAATTGGGAAGATACTCTGCCTGGCACATTTACAGATGGGGCCTTCTTTAATCTTCAAAATCATACTCTGAGACTATGGCTCTCTTCTTAGGAAGATGAGGAAAATGACTGTGGAAATTATGTAATCTGTCTGAAAGGAAGTATTAGAATGAGCTCTACAATTCATTCTGTGAATGAACTCATCAATTAAGGATGCTCCAGGAGAATAAAAATGACCCAAATGGTCCAGATTTATAAAGTGCCTGAGTGCTGACGAAGGACTTTTACAGAAATTGCATCTCTGGTGTCTCACCACAGTCCTGCAAATGGAAATGTCTCCAGCTTCATGTAAGAAAACAAACCTTAGAGAGGCAATGTAACTCACCTATGATTTCTCAGCTCGTAAGAACAGATTCAAACACAGGTGTTCAACCCTGTGTTACAAACATCTGTTCCCACATCAGGCTCTGAGTTGAGGTTGAGGAAGACAGTCTAAGGCTGAAAGAAAAGACTCCTGCCTTGTGGATGAACTTACAGAATGGAATCTCTCCCGTCATTGTTCTTCTTGCCATTCTCCTCAATCCTCATTGTCTTTCATTCAAACCCTTCCTTTATTCAAAGGGGATTGTGTGTGTATGTAGAGGTGCTAGGGAAAATCCAACATAGGTAAAGGCTGCATTCTACCCCACAACTAGTCTTGGGTAAGCAAGAGATTTCCTCACCAGGACCTCAAGAATTAGGAAAGAAGCCAGCAGTCTCCCTGGGTTGGTAAGTAAGATGACAGGAAGCATCGAGGAACAAGAACAGATTTAAAAGGTAAATTGGAAAGAGACATGGCCAACCCCAGTCTCTGAGGATGTTCCCATGACAGTGAAATTTCAGGCAAAGGCCTCATCAGTTGAACTACCTGCCCATCTCCCGATGGCCACTGCACAGACTCCATGGAAATCATTAGGCTAATACAGTTCCTTGCTGATTTAGTCATCAGTAGCACCAGGCAGATCCCCCGAGTGAGACTTTCCTCAAAGGGGAGAGCAAGAGTAGCTGCCACCGTGGAGACACAGTCCCCTGCCCATTTGTACCATCCTCAAGCTGGAGGAGTCCCTCGAGGAAGTGGCTCCCCACCCACTTCACCAAGGCAGGGAAATTGCTAAGGATCTGCAGTTGGGAGGAACCATGGGAAATGTTCCCTCTAGCCTGAAATGGTTTCTGGAAATTGCTATGGTAACTGGATGCCTGGCCCCTAAGCACAAATGATAACTAGGCCTGAGCTGGAGGAACCCCACAGCTGGCCCACTTCCAGGCAGTTTAACTCCATGCTCCCTCTTGGCTCCCTGGGAAAGATCTGGCCTAGGTGAAGAACAGCTCTTTAGGGAACCAAACGTTTTCTCTAGCCCTTTGCTATTAACTCTTTTTCATAAGGAGACAGTGTTGGGGAAGTGAGAGACTGAGGAAGCCTCAGTGAAGAAAACAAGTGTAGGCACACTCAGCTGTGCTGAGGGTTTTCTCCTGGTTCTATTCTCAGGCAGGGCTCAAGGGACCATACATGGTGTCCAGGATAGAACTGAGTTGGCTGTGTGCAAGGCAAGTGTCCTAACACCTGAAATATTTCTTTGACCCTAAAAATTAAAAGGACTATAAATTAGAGCAAGAGAGGGGTTGAGGTTTAAGAAAAGAAAAACAAATTCTCATAAGTTCAAGGTTAACATTTATATTATGAGTATAACATATGATAAAAATGTACTTTCTCAAATTGGGTGATACTGTCCCCCAATTGGAACTAATAATCATTGGTAAAAAGGGGAGAAGCTGTAGTCTCAGTTGTATTTAGTGCTGCTTTCATCTTCCTCTCCTTTTACTTGGGGTGGGGGATTGACCAATGCTCAGGAGTCTACCTCCACCATGGTACTGAGGTGCCATCATCTAATACCACCACGTGGTATTAAAGATCAAACATAGGACGCACACATGCAAAGCCTCTCACTAGCCTCTTGAGTGCCCCCTGGCCTGGAGAGCACTTTTTGACAATTAATTTACAGAAGACAAATTTCTAGGGGCACTAAATGAATTATTTTTCCTAAAAAGGAAGCAGTAGACCAAATAAGTTTGGAAACCTTTGGAAATTTAGGATAACGGAAAAATGACTAGCTACAGAATAGTTTTCAAAGTCAAAAGTCATGAATTCAAGAATCTCCACATAGTGGATGACAAGAAGAAGATAACTCTTTTAAATCACAGTCCTTGAAGTCAGTGACAGAGTCAGAGACAGCTACATCCCTCCCAGTTCCCAGGGCTTTAGCCAGACTCAGAGTAACATGAGTGAAAAATGAACAAAATGCACTGATTTCTAGTTAATAGATCTTTTTATTGTATCTTTGTTTTGTTTTGCTTGGGGAGCACTTCCAGTGCTGCTCAGGGGTTACTCCTGTTACTCCTGGCTCTGCTTTCAGAAATTGCCACTCCTGGTGATGTTCATAGAACCATATGGAAAGCCAGGCATGAAACCCAGATCAGCCATATAAAAGGCAATTGCTTTACCCACTATTTAACCAGCACTTTTTCCAATTGTTTCTTTGGGGACCACCCCTAGCAGTGCTCAGTGTCTTCTCCCACTTCAATCCATGGTAATAGCTTCTGGTAGTGCTATGAATAAATCTGGGCTTCTGAATATAACATGCCCTCCAACCTATTGAACAATTTCTCCAGACCTTTATAGATCATATAAGGCAGATTTAGAACTGCCTACAATATATGAAGCATGTTTGAAGTGTATCTTTAATACATGCTTATCATATATGTATATCCCTTAAGGCCATTTATGTGATCAAATGATTGTATATACCAACTTCAGGCGCCTTTGCATTTTCTTCCTCCCTGATATTCACATCAAACCAGCCCCTGATTCACTGTCTTCCCCTATAGATTCATTATATTTTGAAAAGTTTTCTATAAATAGAATCAGACAATATGTATATGATAGAGGTTTGTTTTCTTTTACTCAAAATAATTATCTTGATGTTCTTCCATATCATTTGGGGTATAAATAGCTATTTCTTTTAAATATCGAGTGAATTTTTATCATGTAAATAGAATATTTGAGGGGGAACCACATCCAGCAGTGCTTGAGAGTTATTACCAATGATGTGGAGGAGACCATGCATGTGGCACTGGGTTCTGTATGCAAAGCACACAAAGCATCTATATTTGTTGCAGTGCTATTTACAACAGCCAGAATCTGGAATTAAGCCAGACACCTGGCAACAGATGAGTGGGTAAAAACACTGTGGTACATATATATAATGGAATACTATGCAGCCATCAGGAAAAAATGAAGTCATGAAATTTTCCTCTACATGGATGGACATGGAAACTATTATGTTGTGAAATAAGTCAGAAGGAGAGAGATATACACAGAATAGTCTCACTCATCTAGAGTATTTAAGAAAAATAAAAGACATTATTGTAACAATACCCAGAGATGAGGGCTGGAAGGATGAGCCCACAGTATGAAGCTTGCCACAAAAAGTGGTGAGCATAGTGAGAGAACTACATTGACAACTATCATGACAATGATAGTGAATAAGAGAAATAGAATGGTAGTGAGAAGAAAAGAATGCCTGTCTAAAATACAAGCAGGGGTTGGGGAGGAGGAAGATGGGGGCATTGGTGGTGGGAATGTTGCACTGGTGAAGTGGATTATTCTTTTTTTTTTTAACTGAAACTCAACTACAAACATGTTTGTAGTCATGGTGCTTAAATAAAGATATTAATTTAAAAAAACATACTTCCTTTGAGCTATCTCCTTGCCCCAACACTGGAACTTTGTTGTTGTTGTCGTTTTTCTTCTGTTTCATTTTTTGGAAGGGTCTCAGGGCTTACTCCTGACTCTGTGCTCAAAGATAACTCCTGGTAGTGCTCAGGGGTTGGCTTCAGGTAAGGCAATTGTCTTGTATTCTATGCCCTCTCTCTCTCTCTCTCTCTCTCTCTCTCTCTCTTGCCTCCATACAGTGGGATTTTTATCCATTCCTCTGTTTCTATATATTTGAGGTTACACCATTTTAGGGAATATTACCAACGGAGCTGCTATAACAATCTGTGTACAAGTTATTTATATATATTTTTTCTTTATTTTCCTTAATCAAGAAGCTAGAAGTAAAATGGTTGTTGCATATAGTAGGCTTTAATATGTTGAACATTATTTTTAAATACTGCTTAATTGCTCTCCAGAATAATTTACTATTTATATCCCAATCAAGAATATAGTAAACTATTTTCTCCACATTTTTATCAGCACTTAGGATGATGAGTCCTTAAGTTTAACTACTCTATTAGCTGTCTAGTGGAATTGTATTGTTTAATTGATTTGTTTTGTGCATGTCCTGTCATTGATTTATATTTGTTGCCTTCTAAATTCAGAAAAACAGCATCATGCTAAACACAAAGGGAATTAGTGATGAGTTAAATCAACTATCAGGTTGGCCTGCTTCAGAGGTGGGTCAGGACATACACACACTGATTCCTGCTGGTTCCTGCCAGGAGTCAGAAGGGTGCAGAAGCCATTTTGGGTCATGCTGTTTTCAGCTGCCTGAGACTGGATTTCATCAGCATTCCTGCCAGTGATCCTGCTGCTTCAGAGGTGAATGTCAATTTTCTGAATGACCCTGGAGACCACAGTGAAGGTTTTGGAGGCTTCAAGCTTTTCACCTTTGTCAGTAAGAGGATGGGAAGCCCCAACCATCTGAGGGGATTACCCATTTCAGACTAGGTTTAAAGTTCTAAAGGATTTCTGGGAACTCAGATGCCAGCACCACTATCTGCCTGTCTTCTGTGCTGTGCTCCATTTTCGGCCTGATTTCATCCTGTGTGTGGCTTATCTGCGGAAGGCTCGCCTTCCCTGGACCTTCCCTGGAGGTGAGTTTACATGCCCAAAAAGGGAGAAGCCAAAGGAGCGCGGCCGATCCGCTTTGCTTCGCGGCCGTGCACATCATTTAGCCAATGAATACAACCACAACACGTAGAAAAACCTACAATAATTGTGACAATGGGAAAACAATGCAGGCTAGTGCCAGACATAGAGAATGACTATGGCAACGCTGATGACTTGAACATGACCAACCAACTAGTCAGTCTCACAGATAAGGAGTTTAGAGTCACAATATAGAAAATGTTCAAAGAACTCAAAGAAAGCTTACAGGAGAACACTAATAAGAATCAAGAGAATATGAAGATAGAAACCAGAAAACTCCAAACTGAAATTTCAGAACAAATATCAGTCTGAAAACCTCAGTAGAAGAATTAAAGAAAACATGGTTGAGATTTCCCATAGGTTAACAGCAGCTGAGGATAGAATTAGTACACTGGAAGATGAGATGAATAACAATTCCATACAGCAGAATAAATTAGAAAAAAAGCCTTAAAGCAAATGATCAAACAATGGAAAAATTACTCAAAGAATGGGAACAGAAGAAAATAGAAGTCTATGATAAGCTCAACAGAAACACCTTAAGAATCACTGGAGGCCCCGAGAGACACAGGAAGAAAATCTCCAGGAATAATTAACGGTCAAGAACATCATCAAAGAGAAACTACCAGAGCTAAAGAATACATGCGATCAAATCCTGCATGCCCGAAGAGTACTAACTAAAAGAGATCCCAGAAAAAAACACCCCAAAACACATCCTTGTCACAATGACAAATCCCACAGATAGAGACAGAATTCTGAAAACAGCAAGATCAAAAAGAGAAATTACATTCAAGGGATCCTTGAGATTTATTGCAGACCTGTCACTGGAGACACTCAAGGCCAGAGGCAGTGGTGGGACATAGTGACAAAACTCAATAAAATAAATGCTTCACCTAGAATACTGCACCCAGCAAAACTCACTTTCAGGTTTGAAGGAACAATACATGGTTTCACAGACAAACAACAGCTCAGAAACTTTACAGACTCAAAACCATTCTTAAAACAAAAACTGAATGGCCTACTTTAAGACAAGACTGACCAACAGACACACCAAACTTCGATATAAAGATGGCACTAACTCCCAGGACAATTCTTTCTCTCAATGTCAATGGACTAAATGCACCAGTGAAGAGACACAGAGTGGCTAAATGGATCAAAAAACTTAATCCAATCTTCTGCTGCCTAATAGAAACACACCTGAATAGTCAGAACAAACATAGACTCAAAATAAAAGGCTAGAGGAAAATCATCCAAGCAAACAGCACCCAAAAAAAAAAAAAGCTGTAGTGGCCATACTAATATCAGATGATGCAAACTTTATACTTAGGAAAGTTGTAAGAGACAAAGATGGACATTTTGTATTAATCAAGCAATACATACAGCAGGAAGAAATCACTCTCCTAAACATATATGCACTGAATGAGGGACCAGCAACATATTTAATAAAATTGTTGACAAATATGAAAAATAATATCAATAACAACACAATAATTGTGAGAGACCTCAACACGGCATTGTCAACACTTGACAGGTCAACCAGACTAAAACCCAACAAGAATATACTAGACCTGAAAAGAGAAATGGAAGAAAGAGGCCTAGTAGCTATATACAGGACACTCTACCCCAAGAAGCCTGGATATACATTCTTCTCTAATGTACATGGGACATTCTCCAGGATAGACTACATGCTAGCACATAAAACATACCTCCATAATATCAAGAGGATAGAAATTTTGCAGGCTACATTCACTGACCACAAGGCCCCTGAAATTATATGTGAACTACAAAGGGACACAAAAACTTTAATACCTGGAAGTTAAACAGCCTAATACTGAATAACCAGTGGGTCTGAGTTGAAATCAAAAAGGAAATCAAAACCTTCCTGAAAACAAATGACAATGGAGACATAAACTATCAGAACCTATGGGACACAGCAAAAGCAGTACTGAGAGGAAAATTTATAGTTTTGCAAGCACACAACAGGAAAGAAGAAGGGGCATACCTGAATAGCTTAATGACACAGCTCATAGAATTAGAAAGGACTCAACAAAAAGGACCCAAAAATAGGGATACAGAAGGAAATAACAAAGCTGAGAGCAGAAATCAATGAAATAGAAACACAAAAAAAACAATCCAAAAGATCAACAAAAGCAGAAGTTAGTTCTTTGAAAAAATAAATAAGATTGATAGACCACTGCCAAAACTAATAAAGAGAGAGAGAGAAATTTCATAACTCGTATTAGGAATGAAAAAGGAGAGATCACTACTGATATGGTAGAGAATCAAAGGGTAATCAGAAACTACTTTGAGAAACTCTATGACACTAAAAATAAAAACCTGGAAGAAGTGGATAAATTTTTGGACTCTTATAATCTTCCATGGATGAAGAGGATGTAGCATATCTAAACACACCCATCACTATTGAGGAAATTAAGACAGTAATCAAATGTCTGCCCAAGAACAAAAGCCCAGGTCCAGATGAATTCACTAATGAATTCTTTCAAACTTTCCAAGAGGAACTACTACCAATCCTGTCAAGACTCTTTCATGAAATTGAACAAACGAAAACACTTCCAAATAGCTTTTATGAAGCCAACATCACCTTGATACCTAAACCAGACAGAGATACTACGAAGAAAGAAAATTACAGAGCAATATCACTGATGAATGCAGATGCAAAGATCCTCAACAAAATCCTGGCAAATAGGATTCAATGCCTCATTAAGAAGATCATCCACTATGATCAAGTAGGTTTCATCCCAGGAATGCAAGGATGGTTTAACATCCGTAAATCTATCAACAAAATACACAACATCAACAACAAGAAAAATAAAAACCACATGATCATATCAATAGATGCAGAGAAAGCATTTGATAAGGTCCAACACCCATTCTTGATCAAAACTCTCAGCAAGATGGGAATGGAAGGAACCTTTCTCAATATAGTTAAGGCCATCTACCACAAGCCAGTGGCAAATATTATCCTCAATGGAGAAAAACTAAAAGCCTTCCCTCTAAATTCTGGCACATGACAAGGCTGTCCTCTCTCACCACTCCTATTCAACATAGCACTGGAAGTACTTGCTATAGCGATTAGGCAAGAAAAAGATACCAAAGGAATCCAGATAGGAAAGGAGGAAGTCAAACTCTCACTGTTTGCAGATGACATGATACTCTACTTAGAAAACCCTAAAGACTCTACCAAAAAGCTTCTAGAAACAATAGACTCATATAGCAAAGTGGCAGGCTACAAAATTAACACACAAAAATCAATGGCCTTTCTATATACCAATAGTAATAAGTAAGAAATGGACATTAAGAAAACAACCCCAGGGCCCAGAGAGATAGCACAGCGGTGTTTGCCTTGCAAGCAGCCGATCCAGGACCAAAGGTGGTTGGTTCGAATCCCGGTTTCCCATATGGTCCCCCGTGCCTGCCAGGAGCTATTTCTGAGCAGACAGCTAGGAGTAACCCCTGAGCACCGCTGGGTGTGACCCAAAAAAAAAAAAAAAGAAAGAAAACAACCCCATTCACAATAGTGCCACACAAACTCAAATATCTTGGAATCAACTTAACTAAAAATGTGAAGGACCTATACAAAGAAAACTATAAAACTCTGCTCCAAGAAATAAGAGAGGACACGTGGAAATGGAAACGCATACGCTGCTCATGGATTGGCAGGATTAGCATCATCAAAATGGCAATACTCCCCAATGCATTATACAGATTTAATGCTATCCCTCTAAAGATACCCATGACATTCTTCAAAGAAGTAGATCACGGGGCTGGGTAGGTGGCGCTGGAGGTAAGGTGTCTGCCTTGCAAGCGCTAGCCAAGGAAGGACCGAGGTTCGATCCCCCGGCGTCCCATATGGTCCCCCCAAGCCAGGGGCGATTTCTGAGCACATAGCCAGGAGTAACCCCTGAGCATCAAACGGGTGTGGCCCAAAAACCAAAAAAAAAAAAAAAAAAAAAAAAAAAGAAGTAGATCAGGCACTTTTAAAATTTGTTTGGAACAATAAACACCCTCGAATAGCTAAAGTAATCATTGGGAAAAAGAATATGGGAGGCATTACTTTCCCCAACTTTAAACTTTACTACAAAGCAATAGTTATCAAAACAGCATGGTATTGGAATAAGGACAGGCCTTCAGATCAGTGGAATAGGATTGAATACTCAGAAAATGTTCCCCAGACATACAATCACCTAATTTTTGATAAAGGAGCAGGAAATCTTAAATGGAGCAGGGAAAGCCTCTTCAACAAGTGGTGTTGGCACAACTGGATAGCCACTTGCAAAAAATTGAACTTAGACCCCCAGCTAATATCATGTACGAAGGTAAAATCCAAATGGATTAAAGACCTCAATATCAGACCCAAAACCATAAGATATATAGAACAACACATACGCAAAACACTCCAGGACATTGAGACTACAGGCATCTTCAAGGAGGAAACTGCACTCTCCGAGCAAGTGAAAGCAGAGATTAACAGATGGTAATATATTAAGCTGAGAGGCTTCTGCACCTCAAAGGAAATAGTGCCCAGGATACAAGAGCCACCCACTGAGTGGGAGAAACTATTCACCCAATACCCATCAGGTAAGGGGCTAATCTCCAAAATATACAAAGCACTGACAGAATTTTACAAGAAAAAAACATCTAATCCCATAAAAAAAAAAATGGGGAGAAGAAATGGACAGACACTTTGACAAAGAAGAAATACAAATGGCCAAAAGACACATGAAAAAATGCTCCACATCACTAATCATCAGGGAGATGCAAATCAAAACAACGATGAGATACCACCTCACACTACAGAGAATGGCACACATCACAAAGAATGCGAACAAACAGTGTTGGCGGGGATGTGGAGAGAAAGGAAATCTTATCCACTGCTGGTGGGAATGCCAACTAGTTCAACCTTTATGAAAGCGATATGGAGATTCCTCCAAAAACTGGAAATCGAGCTCCCATACGATCCAGCTATACCACTCCTAGGAATATACCCTAGGAACACAGAAATACAATACAAAAACCCCTTCCTTACACCTATATTCATTGCAGCACTATTTACCATAGCAAGACTCTGGAAACAACCAAGATGCCCTTCAACAGACGAATGGCTAAAGAAACTGTGATACATATACACAATGGAATATTATGCAGCTGTCAGGAGAGATGAAGTCATGAAATTCTCCTATATATGGATGTAAACGGAATCTATTATGCTGAGTGAAATAAGTCAGAGAGAGAGAGAGAAAAACACAGAATGGTTTCACTCATCTATGGGTTTTAAGAAAAATGAAAGACATTCTTGCAATAATAATTTTCAGACACAAAAGAGAAAAGAGCTGAAAGTTCCAGCTCACCTCAGGAAGCTCACCACAAAGAGTGATGAGTTTAGTTATAGAAATAACTACATTTTTAACTGCCCTAATAATGAGAATGTATGAGGGAAATGGAGAGCCTGTTTAGAGTACAGGCGGGGGTCAGGTGGGGAGGAGGGAGACTTGGGACATTGGTGATGGGAATGTTGCACTGGTGATGGGTGGTGTTCTTTACATGAGTGAAACCCAAACACAATCATGTATGTAATCAAGGTGTTTAAATAAAATAAAAAAAACTAAAAAAAAATTTGTAATAAATAAAAATAAAATATCTCTCCCCTGCTCAATTTGACTGGCTTTAAAATAAAATAAAATATAATCATCCTGTATCAATTATATATCAAAACAATTTAAAATTTTTGACACAAAAGGCCATAGAGATATTACAGTGGTAGGGTTCTTACCTTTCAGGCAGCTGACCCAGGATCAATCCTCGGCACCCCTGTATGGTACCTGAACCCTTTCATAGATCCAGAAGTAAGCCCTGAGTATAGCTCCTCCAAAAACTTAAAAAAACATTCTTTTTTACCAATCTCTTTGTATGTATATGCAGATATGTATGCAGAAACAAACCCACATACATTGCAAATTAAGTTTTACTTTTATGCAAAGGAACTGTTAACAGGCATTAAAATAGCCTTTCTTAAAGAAAGCTGGGCAAAATTAATACATAGTTGCTGCTTTAGCCAGGTTTAATTTTCAATTTTGCAATAATATTAAATGTACATGTTACTCTGAGGCTACTCCTGGCTCTTTGCTCAGGGATCACGCCTAGCAATGTTGGGGGGAGGGCGCGCATATTTGCTGATGCCAGAGAACAGAATTGGAGTCAGCCATATGCAAGGCAAGTGCCTTACCCCTTGTACTATTTTCCAACATCTTATCTGTATTTTCTACAGTCACAATTTTACCTTAAGAGTAAGGGGGGGTGGGGGAGTGGGGGCACTAATTTTCCAAAAAGTGAAGCTGATCACGTTTCTTTGCTTGGTTTCTTTTCTTGCTTCTTATTACCAGACAAAATGCAGGGACCTTTCCATCCAGGCTTTATGATTTGTATTTTGCCCTTTCGAATCAGTAAAAGAAAAACCAGTGGGAACAGTCATGGAAAGATGACCACACTGTATGTTATCTTGTAGAAGGCCTGTCCTCCAAAGGAGAAAGCCAATACCCTGGAACCCCTATTTCTAGTATTCTTCTAGGTGTGATGAGAACATTCGATTATCATTGGAAGAATCTTGGGAAAAGATCCACTAGCGAGTCAAATGATGAGTATGAGAAGGTTATAGGAAGAAAGGGATTCAGAACACAGATGTATGGGAGACATTACAGACCTGCTCCCCACAACAGACCAGAATGGGCTTCCACATTCCACATTGTCTGGGCAACACAAAGCCTGTGACATTACTTTCTTCCCACAATCTCAAATACACAAAAATATGAGCAAGCTAGCCTTTATAAAAAATACCAACTAATAAGCCACATTTCCTTTCTCTTCATTTGTCTGCATTTGCAGTGTCAATGCAAATGTTCCTTAAATAGAAACCAGCTAATTTCTTCAGATATTCATGGGGCAAAAGACCCTCTCCACTTTCCCTTCTCTATTTTTTCCCCAAGTTCTTGGGGGAAAATAAAAATTCATCAAAATATTTTTACAAAGTCTTCTGCTTGGGTTCCTGTTACGTGGCTCTTTCTAAAAAGCTACCTTGGCCAATTGGGTGTGATTTTCACGTCAAATTGAAAATAACTGTTTTGCCAATATTAATAAGAACTTGACTGAAAATGCACCCTATCTGGTTTGATAGTCTATTTACAAATGTAAAGAAACATTTAAGGAAGTTCATCATCATCACGGGAGGATAAGAAAGGTGATTATTTTTCCCAAATGCAGCGTTTATTGAAGGCTTCCATACATTTATTTCATCATGCCTCCTGTATGTATGTCAGACAGATTCAATTTAGACAGTATACCAGTAAGTAGAAATCCTTTTGAAAGTACAGAGTGAACACATCTCTAGGTCCTGAAACTGAGATGCAGGTAGAAAGGAGGTAGTTCAGGTTATAATACAAAGATTAAATAAACAGCATTGAAAGGATATGAAATCCAGCCCTCAACACTGCCTGAAGGAAGAGTTTGCTACTTAGTAGAAGAGTTTACTACTTAGTAGATGCCTTCTGGGCTATAGAAAATGGAAGCCTTTAAAATGTAGATTAGGGGTTGGAGGAATAGCATGGAAGTAAGGCTTTTGCCTTGCATGCAGAAGGACTGAAGTTCAAATTTCGGAGTCCCATATGGTCTCTTGAGCCTGCTGGGGGCGATTTCTGAGCATAGAGCCAGGAGTAGCCTCTGAGCACTTCCAGGTGTGACCCAAAAATCAAAATAAAATAAAATAAAATGTAGATTATACCTGAAAATCTTTCAGGAAAACTGACCCAGGGCAGGCTGATGGTAATCCTAGCTGACCTATCTGCAGCCTTGTGAATTAGGGGTCTTCTGACCAAATCTGTGATTTGAAAAGAATCAGTGAAGCTTAAGAAGTGGCTCAGTTGTAGGGGCCTTGACTTGCATATATCGAACACTGGGTTCAATTCCAAGCACCAACAAGAAAAGAATTGTGAAGACAAACATCACACACAGAGCACTCTGGGTGGATTTGACTAAACAGCAGAGGTGTGTGAATCAAAGTCACAGTACAGTCAAATTTCTTTTAAAAATTTACAACTGTAGGAAATCTTACTCCTGACTTCCAAACCTCAAAGATACTTTTATTTATTTTTTATTTTTTGCTTTTTGAGCTACACCCGGTGACATTCAGGGGTTACTCCTGGCTATGTGCTCAGAAATCGCTCCTGGCTTGGGGGACCATATGGGACGCTGGAGGATAGAACCGTGGTCTGTCCTAGGTTAATGCATGCCAGGCAAACGCCCTATCGCTTGTGCCACTGCTCCAGCCAGGATACATTTCTTTTAGATAAGATATTAAAAGAGGTTTTGTGTTTGTAGATACTTGACCTGAGCTGTTAAAGAAGTTTTTGGGACCTAGCAGGAGTATATCCAGAAGTTTTAAGGTCTCAAATAAATAAATGTTTTTGGTAATAACCAAAGCATTATTATTATTATTATTATTATTATTTTATTTAAATATTTGGAAAGAAGTCTGAAAATCTCCAAATTAGTTTGGGATTTAGAAGGTAGATTGCAGAATCTTGGAGGCTTTGGAGATCTTTGAGAAAGATCAGATGTGAAGACATGAATTAAGTTTTGAGCTCATTGTGTTGGAAAAAATGCTGGCATAGAGACAAAAGGGTGGAGGACTGGAGGCAGACTGGTGAGCATGGGAGCAAGCAGTGGAAATGCACTTCATCTACAGATCTGGAAGCAGACATTTCTGCTAGCTATAAGTCCTGTAAGTCATTTAAGTCCTGCTTGTAAGTAAGCACTAGACTTGAGATCCTTGGGTTCTCTGGAGATAAGGAGAGATCCCAGATAATGTGATTTTTCTGCCTCAGTCTCAGTTTCATTTTGGAAACAGAGTTTGCCCTATTTTAGCAACTGAGGGTCTCTCAGTGAGATGATGGCTCCACTGCTTCATGGGGATACCTGAATTCAGAGCATTTGGTCAATGGCTCTCCATCTTGAAATTTGCATTTGAATGAGAATTGAGTTTGCACACAAAATTGAGGATCAGAAGTTGAATAATAAAATAAATAATTCACAGTGTTTGCAAAGGGAAGGGTAAGTGAGAAGGGGAAACAGGTGAAAGAGAAAAATCATCTGAAACAATAAATGTAAGATTGAAACCAAAAACTAGCACTTGGTTTATTTGAACACATTGAGGCTGGGATGGATGTCCAGTAGCTCACACTTGAATGTGGCCTAATTGACACAAAGTGAAGCTTTGCACTAGTACAGTAAATAGAGGGCAAGCAATTCCAAATGAAGGATAGACTTTCTGGACCTTTCTCCTCAGAAATAAGCAAAAGGAAAAAGAAAGGAAAAAAGAAAGCAAAAGAAAAGAAAGCCACTGACTCTTCTTTGATCTAGGCTGACAACTAAGGGGCCTTTCCACAATGGCTGGAGACAGATCCTCCTTTCAGCCTGAAGCCACAACAGCCTACAGTTACCCACAACACCCTCCATAAAATGCCCCAGTTCCACAGCTTAACCTTATCAAACTGCTAAGCTTAAAATGGTTTCAGATCTATAGATCCTGGACTGTAATGCTAAAAACAGCTCTGAGGTGCCTCAAAATTTCATAGTAGTGTCAGCCCAGAAATATCACAAGAAATCTGATGTGAAAGTTATATAGAAATCTACCAAGCTGGGGCTGGAGTGATATCACAGTGGTAGGGCATTTTCCTTGCAAGTGGCATGCCTGGAACCTAGAACAACCCAGGTTCAATTCTGAGCATCCCATATGGTCCCCCAAGCCTGCCAGAAGTAACCAGTGCCGGAAGTCATCTCTGAGTGCTGCTGAGTGTGGCCCAAAAGCAACAACGACAAAAATGAAATCTACCAAGCTCAGTGAGCCTCAACAGTAACACAGGAAACTCAACTAGCACCAACCACAGTACGTTAATCCTTAGATACTGATGTTAGTAACATCATGGAGAGATACAACAATTATTTCAAATTGGCACTTGTGGATCTAACTTTTGCCTTTATTTATGCCGGCAAAGGGGCAGGCTAGGGTGGTGGGCAGAGAATTCACACTGGTGAATTTTTCTTCACACTGATGAAGGGAAGGTTGCCCTGGTGGTAGGTTGGTATTACAATATTTAATGTTTGAAACTACTGTGTTCTGAGCAACTTGGTAAATCACAGTTTTATAATAATTTTTAAATAAATTAGCTATCCTATGAATAAAGTCTTCATGTTTGTGTTTGGCCAGTTCCATAGACTCACTTTATTCTTAAAAGAGTTGAAAAATTATAGACATACCAAGATATTATATTAAATGAAGTAAGCCAGAAGAAGGATAAATACAGAATGATATCACTTATATATGGTACTTAGAATAACTGCATGGAGAGAAATGTATTATTTTAAATGGGAGTTGTCTAGAACACCCTTGGCCCAGAGGAGAAGGGAAGAAATTGAGTGGAGGAGGAGAAACACAAATGTGAAAGGATGGGAGACAGGGACACTAGTCCTAAATTATGTATTACTCAGCAGAAGTCCAGCACCAATCAGAAAAGGGATCTGCCCCTTTAAGAAAGAATTTACTCAGGCCTGGAGAGATAGCATAGCGGCATTTGCCTTGCAAGCAGCCGATCCAAGACCAAAGGTGGCTGGTTCGAATCCCGGTGTCCCATATGGTCCCCCGTGCCTGCCAGGAGCTATTTCTGAGCAGACAGCCAGGAGTAACCCCTGAGCACCGCCGGGTGTGACCCAAAAAAACAAAAAAAAAAGAAAGAAAGAAAGAAAGAAATAAAGAAAGAAAGAATTTACTCAATTATTATTGGCTGGCTAGGCCTATAAACACACTCACACACACACACACACACACACACACACACACACACACACACACACAATGGGGTATGGTGGAGAATCAGTGTGGAGAGTCTGTAGCTGTTTGTAGAAGCAGTTGAAGCAGCAGTCTGACCAAACAGTTTCTATTCCTGGCTACAGCTTTTCTCCCTAATTTCAGCTGCTTTTCTTGAATTGACACTTCCTTCCCCTTTACCTGGCCCTCAATCTGACCTTACCCTGTTCCCAAGCTCAATTCCCTCATTCCTTCTCTTTCTCCCTCTCCAGGCATAGGGGTTTGCCATAGGCTCCTGGGCTCCTCTATTTAAAAAAAAAAAAAGCTTGAAGTATTTTGTCAGAGTCTTGCCTGCAAGGCTCCCATGGACATGGGCAGTGTGAGCTCATCTATGGCAGCTTGGCTCTCTGGCAAGGGGCTAAGAGGTCTCAGGTGTTAAGAAAGGTCAGAACTAAATATCCAAGTCAGAGTCAAAAACAATGAAGTCATGACCCAAACTTTAATAACCAAAATGTAAAATGGGCCTGTTACGCTGGCAGGCTGTGGGGGCAGGGGTGGGGGCATGGGATGTATTCAGGGAACATTGGTTGAGGGAGGGTGGCACTGATGGTGGCAACACTGACCCTGAAACATTATATGTCTGAAATCCAACTATGAATAATTTTGTAAATCACAATGGTTTCAATTAAAAAAAATGTTTTTTAATTATGGGCAGACCAGTGTTGCATCAGAGCCCTTTGGATGGGCTTGGATGGTGGTGGATGATGATGGAGGCCTTTCTCCTCCAGCCCAGGAACACGTGTCTCTGCAACCCCTTTCAGCTGTCCGGGTGGCGGCGAGGAGAAAATTCACTCACAGGCAGGCTTCAGGAAATATCAGCTTTATTTGCCCTGGCCAACATGTGTTGCCTATAATAACCATTTATGCTGGATCCTATTCAGCCCTGCATTGTACCCTGTTCCTCAGCCATCTCCTCCTCCATCCTACTTCTCCATTCATGCAAATTCTCTCGTTTAACCCCTGAGGTCAAACCTTTTGTAACCTCCCCAAGACCCCTCCCAGAAATGGGAGGGTCTTTCTTGTAGGTCAGCTTACACAAAGCATAGGAGTAGGGTAACAATCAGCCATGCAACTGAAAAGTTGGCAATTTTGGGAGGAGAGAGAGAGTCCAGTCCCCACCCCACCAAAGCTACACCTGCTGCACCCACCATCCATAATGGTCATTTCACCAATGGCCCAGCTTCACCACTCAAACATGGATCACTCTAAACATGCCAAGTAGACCAAAATTTCAGGTATACTGGTATTTGGGCTGACATCACTAGGACTTTTTTTTATTTTTGGTTGGTTTTTTGGGCCACACCTGGTAGCGCTCAGGGGTTACTCCTGGCTCTGTGCCCAGAAATCGCTCCTGGCAGGCTTGGGGGCCATATGGGATGCTGGGATTCAAACCACCATCCTCCTGCATGCAAGGCAAACGCCCTACCTCCATGTTACCTCTCTGGCCCTTCACTATGACTTTTTTAATGTGAATGCAGGCACCCTCCCACCACCCCCTTCTCATAATTCCAGAAGACCTAGCAGCCAAAAACATGCTCCACAAAAGCTGTTGTATCAGGCACAGGGCTTGGAATTCCTGTACCACACAGCCATATGTGGCCATGAAACAACTCACAAATATTCAATATTGTCACCCCAGAATAAACATATTAATTTAGATGTCAATGTGAATTTGAAACCACCTAGATTCAGAAACAGAACAAGTAACAGAGAGATCAGCTGGGAACAAGAGCTTAGTAAACCTTCTGACAATGACTTACTGGCCTCATTGCAAGATACAATGACTTCCACAAATTTTCTTGTTTCGTCTTTGCTCTTTTTTTTCTCTCTCTTTTTTTTTTTTTTACAATTTCATTACTACTTACCTGTAATCAAATGTATTGTGAGCAACTAAGTAATATGTGGTTTTTAAATCAAATAATTTGTATAAAAATAGATTAAATCAGGGGGGGAAGAAATAAGCAAAAGATATGAAATCAGTCAAAAGTTATGAAACATATTTGAGAGAGAAATGAGCCCACATGTGAAATCTGAATTAAGGGGAAATGCTATTCCTGTGCAAAATAGGGGAGACAGAAGAAAAGAAATTGGCAGGTAGGAAAGAGTTATCTTTTTCTGCCCATCCCAGAGGGAAGTCCTCTAGGTAGCCCAAACTAACTAAGAGAGTTTAACCCCAACTTCTGGTAGGCATGTACCGAGCCCAAAATAACTAGCGAGTGGCAAACATATGAAGAAGATAAGACTCTCCATCATCTGGGAACTAGGTCCAGTGGAATAATATAACCAGGACTCTAGTCACCAGGGTTGTAGTTAGCTACTATTAAGAATGTCAAACTAGCAAAGAGTAATGAGTGCTGTTAGAGCAATAACTACATTGAGAATTATCCTAACAATGTGAATAAATGAAGGAAGTAGAAAGCCTGTCTAGAGTACAGGCAGGGGTGGGGTAGGGAGGAAGGAGATTTGGGACATTGGTGGTGGGAATGTTGCACCAGTGAAGAGGGGTGTTCTTTACATGACTGAAACCCAACTACAATCATATTTGTATCACAGAGTTTAAATCAAGATATTAATTTAAAAAAAAAAGAATGACAATTTTGTACAGGGAGTAAGGTATTTGCCAGCTACACAGTTGACCCCAATTAAATCCCTGAGCTGAGTACTATCAGGAGTGATCCCTGAGTCATTAAGTCAGGAGTAAGCCCTGAGACCACAAGAGATAGCCCAAACATAAAATAAACAGATAAACAAACAAAAAAAAACAGAAAAAAGATCCCAAACTGTTTTTTCTTTTTTCTTTTTCTTTCTTTTTTTTTTTTTTTTTTTTTTGTTCAGAACAACAACAGTCTTTCCTAATATAAGCCAAAGGCAAAAGCTGCCAGATCCAGTCCATTTGCCAAGGATGCTTCTGATTTGGAGGTTCTCTGCTAAAAATAGGGAATCACAGTTCTTTCATTTTCCTTGAAAACCTGCATGAGCCCAGTGCTGAGCACCTGAGAGGTTTATGGGAGCTCAAAGAGAGTGCAGTGAAAAGTGGGCAGGAGCTAGGATGAACGCTCTGTGGATTCAAATCACAACTCCTCCGTCTACGATGTGACCTTGGTCAAGGATGTTCACTTTGTTGTGCCTTCGTTTCCTTATTAGCAAGATAGATGATCATAATAATGCTGAGAGAATTCCAGGAAGCAACATCCATAAAGCATGCAGAAGAGCATCTGGCCCAGAGTAAGAAGTGAGTTAGCTAATTACATTCTAAGGGCCCCAATCTAAAGATTTTCTTCATTCATATCAAGTCAGTATTTTAATTGGTGTGAGGAAGAAGAGATACACCCTGGAGGAAGAAGTTCAAAGAGTGGGGGCACAGGCTTTGCAAGCACAAAGGCCAGGTCTGATCCCTCTCATTACATGGTCCCCTCAACCACCACTAGAAGTGATCCCTTTGCACTGCATCTGAGTAATGCCTGAGTGCCCCTGATGAAACCCAAAAACTGAAGGAGGGGATAATGTAGAATGAGGGATTAAAAGAGAAGCAGAAAAAAAAACAGCCCGCCTTTCCAGTGTCCCTGGTACATTTCACTCTGCAATTTCAGGGAAGGTGGGGCAAGACAGTTGCCTAGAGAGATAGATTAAGGTCATGTGTGTGCAAGGACCCCAAGGGACCACTGGCACCTCCTGACCCTCAAAGCACCACACCATTGGGTGTGTTTGGAGGTTCCCAGGAGACTGCCAGGTGGACTACTGGGTCCCAGAAGGACTGCACTGGCTGGCAAGCAATGAACCAGCCTGGCCCAGGGATTTTGAAAGAAGCCCTGAACACTTCTCAGGAACCACCCCCAAACACACACCCCAAAACAAGAACAGTGGCTGAACCACTACATGTTAGGCTTTTTTACACTATATGTTAGATTCACATTAAGTATAAGTCTCATTAAACCCTCTGCCTGTCCACTTGGTCTCACCAACCTCTTCCTGACTCTTACGCAGTTGAACTTTCCTGCCCTTCTCTTCCTTGCCAGAAACCAGTTTCTTGGTTTACAGGGATTGACCTTTGATGGAACAGGACCAATGTATGAGAAAAATAAAATTCGTTAACTTGGTGTCCACTAAGTATTCTAGAAAGCCACACCCAGTGAGAGAGCCCAAGAGCGATGCCCACCTTAAACACTCCTAGCTCCCCAGGGGCCCAGTTTAGGGTACAGTTTAGCCAGGATCCCCATGCCCACCCACCTGACAGGAAGGAGTTGGTAACCCAGTTGTAAAAGCTTTTGGCTTTCAACAGCGAAAAAATCAGGCTTTCCAACAGCAATTTAATAGCAGAAATATCCTTCTCCACACGTCCCTTCTCCCCACTACCACCACCTGCCAACCCCCCCTACACACACACACACACACACACACACACACACACACACACACACACACACACACACACACACACACACACACACACACAACTTCATGCTGAGGGATCCTGTCCTGAACCCAGGAACGCTGCGAAATGTCTCGGCGCCCCCTTGTGGTGAAAGTTTGCCCCTGGCTGTAGAGTTCTCGCCCCACCTGCAAGACAAGGTCCTCATTTTACTGTGGAAGATTTGTTATTCACTTTTGATCACAATAAAAATTATTTTTTAAAAAAAGGCAAAAGCTTTTTTAAGAAACCGGCCTTTCCCTAGACCTGGACGGAAGGCATACCAATCACTGACTGCACCAAAGAGCCACTTGAATTATACACTTGTATCTCCCTTTCCAAACCTTCTCCTTACACAGTTTCTAGATCAGGGTATGAAACAGCTGAGCTTTTGATTTCTTGCCTGTTTTTCTAGGAACAAATAGGAATCTTTTTGAAGATGGAAAGAACATTCCTCCTCCTTTCCTTTCGATCCTTGCGTTAGTGAAAAGATTAGACAACAATTCTCAAGACTGACTCACACTTCTAAAACTGACCCTGACTGGCGTCCCTGGGGGTGCACCCTGGGGGTGGCCCTTGGTTTCTGGGCTGAATCTGAGTCATAGATTTTACTCATGCGTTTTCTTATTAGTAATTAGCACGTACTGATCACCCAAGAAGGATTGCTTGGTGGTGACACAAGTGCGCTCTGGCGCCAGGCTGCCAAGAATTAAATACTATCTTTATCACTTACCAGCTCAGAAATCTTAGGAAAGCTGTCTCACCTTCTATTCTTCTGTTTTCTAATCTGTAAACAGGGATATTAGTAAGTCCCTAATCAGGCCACCCAGGGGAGTCTGCAAGTTAACTCACAGGAAGCCCCTAGACTAGAATCTGACTCACCAATGCTGTGTGTTCGCTATTCTTACTGCTCGTGTTGTTCTTGTATTGTGTGCTAGATACACGAGTTATTATCATCATCACTATCATTCACGATTGCATGGACCACCTTTATTGGCCTTCTCAATCCCTTTATTAACTCTGTTTCAAAGATGAGGAAACCGAGTCAGAAGGGTGTTGCCACACAGGGGTTCAGCATGTGGGTTGGGGGGGATTTGTATATGAAGTCACATGAACACAGAGATGTAGGTAAATAATTATTCATTTATTTAAATAAAATAGGTATAATAAATTGCACTCAAAAAGCAGAACTGAGAGAATAAACTTCTAAAAAGGAGATCAGGGCTGAGGATATAACTCAGTGGCAGAGTGCATGTCTGGCAAGGTTCTATCCCCAGCTCCCAGACCAAAAATTAATAAGGAATACATTGGTCTGATGGGATGACTCCTTAGCTAACAGTGCTTACCAAGCAACCTAGGATCATGTTATTCCTTATTATTCAAGTCCCAGTTATTCCTGCATGTACAAATCTTCGCCCCTACTGTGAGTACCCATCTAGGGCCCTCAGCATACAATAGAGTCTGCGACCTCTAGGGCACTAATGAGGTTGCATTGACCATTCATCCCTGAACCTTGGATACTATCTAGGAAACAATCACTGTTTTCTACACCATCACTAGCAATCGAACTTCTATCACTGAAGGCCCCACTGCTGCTCTGGCATCAACTTATTCCAAAGAGGGTTCTTATGACACCCTGACAACTTGGTAACAGCAACAACCTGCTTTCAGGGCAGGGTTCTCTGCATTGCCACCTAATGGTGAGATGAGACCAGAAGATGTTCATGTCACCCTGATTTCAACATAGGATCTTTACAGAAATCAGGATCTCTGATAGCAAACAGAAACCTGATAGCAACCATTGTGTTTGTGAAGAGCTTTTTACTGGGACCACAGAAAAAGACTTTGGGGTTGGACAACCTAGGATGCCTGGAGCCTGGAGTTGGCCCTATGCCAGAATATTTCATGGGTAAGGTCTCCCTGATTTTAGCCCAAAGGTTTTTCCTTTTCATTTCTCCCATATTTTGCTATTTCTATACAAACAACAATTGCCACACACACACACACACACACTTTTTTGTATTTTTATCTCTTTTAAAAAAAGAGCTTACTAAATCTTCTGCTATTGTATTAATTACTTTATTGGAAATACAACAATTTTCACAAATATACTTACTACTGAACTGTTTTTTCTTTTTCATTTTTTTTAGTTTTTGTTTCTATTTTCTTTCTATTTTTGATAACTTTGCTTTCATTCATCTTGAAACACATGTATTATGAACAGTTATGTCAATCATGTATGCGTTTTCTTTAAATAAAAAAAATTAAATGTATGACATCACACACACACACACACACCCAAGAGTCCCACAATCATGTTTCATCACAACATAGCAACAAAAGAAAGTGAAGAAAACATGAGTGAGCAGGCCATGATAGATGCAGAGAGGAACAGACAGATAGTGGAGGAAAATTCATGCCAGGCTTCCTTCTTAAACAAATCAAGGATCTCTCAGAAGTTTTAAATAGAGGCATAAGGGTGGGACAACAGAAAAACAAAAGCATCAGGGGCCGGAGCTATAGCACAGCGGTAACGCGTTTGCCTTGCACGTGGCTGACCCAGGATGAGTCCCAGTGTTCCATATGGTCCCCGGAGCCAGGAGTGGTTTTTGAGCACATAGTCAGGAGTAACCCCTGAGCATCACCGGGTGTGCCCCTCCAAAAAATGGGGATGGGGCTGGAATGGTAGCACAATGGTAGAGCATTTGTCTTACACGTGGCTGACCCAGGACAGGCAGGGGTTTGATCCCTGACAAACCGTATGGTTCCCCAGGCCAGGAGCAATTTCTGAGAGCAAAGCCAGGAGTAACCCCTGAGCACCGCCACGTGTGGCTCCCAAAAAGAAACTCCCCCAAAAAGATGGGGGATAGAGGGTCCAGAATGATTATACAATGAGCAGGGCATTGTCTTGCATGTGACCAACCTGTTTTGGTCCATGACATCCCATATGGTCCCTCAAGCACTGTCAGGAGTAATTATTCAGCACAGACCCAGTATGTGACCCGAAAACAAACAAAATACATTGGGGCTAGAAAAGTCTGGGAGGTCCATTGATTGCTCTGGGAGGTTCACTGAAAATTGACAAACCATCTGTCCTGCTAAGAAACAGAACTTGAGGGCTAGAATGGCAGCACAGCAGGCAGGATGTATGTTTTGCATGTGGTTGACCCAGATTCAATCCCTGGCATCTCATGTGATTCCTTGAGCCGGCCAGAAGTAATTTTTGAGCACAGAGCCAGAAGTAACCGCTGAGCACTGCCAAGTGTGTTTCCCCAACCCCACCCCCCAAAAATAAGATTAATCTTGGGGTGGGGAATTGTTGTCCAGTGGTTAGAACACCTTCCTTGTGAGTGTGAGGCCTCAAGCAATCCCCAGAGCCAATCCACACACCGAACACTGTCCCAGAAACTCTGCTATGTGGGCTGTTGTGAAGCAAGAGATTTCTGCCCACCTCACAATTGAGCCTGGGGAAGCATCACAGTAAAGGGTGTGACATCATCAAGCACTGCCAGGAAAACAGATGTGTGAGCACCAGAATAAGAGAAGAGCTTGCCCTTTTCTTGCCTTGTACACAATGCTTGACATGAGAATGATAGCTATCAGAGGTCCATCCAGATCTTGATCTGTGGCCATGCAAAGAGGCCAGTCAACTTTTATTAGCAACAAACCTGTGTACTGGAAGATGGTGGCCAGTCTGACCTAGGAAACCATGTCTTCGACATGCTCCTAAAAACAGGGGGAAAGATGGCAGAAGGAGGATGTGCAGGTGACACTAAGATGGTAATGAAATTTCTTTGTGAACTGGTTTGCTTGGAACCATAACCTATAGGGAAGTGTCCTTGTTCAGGTTCAGTGGGAAAGGGCAAGTGAAGAAAAACAGCCTCTGTGTTCTAAACAGTCCAATGCAGAGAACTTTATGTCTTGACTTGAGCCCAGCTCTTAATGTGTGGGGGTAAGAACCTCCACTGTCCTAACGCCTGTCTGCGTGAAGATGGGGGGCAAAGAGAGTGGGACCTGGCTGGGGGCTTCTTTTTCTCTGCTACAGTGTCTCACGCTGACCACCCTCTGACTTACTGGACTGCACAATTTTGCCAGGAGTAAGACAGAAAACAATCATCATAACTAGTTCACCTTCCCTCCAACTTTCCTCTAACTCTAGGACCAGGCTCAAGCACTCCATTAACTCTACCTGAGAGCTGAGCTTCATCAGGAAAATAGATTATACTCTCTGGGTTGAACTTATCATACGGTTTCTAAAAACTGAACAGTTTGAGTCAGATGTTCCTGGGAGGAACTGTCATCTTTAATATTGCATTATTTTCAGAGAGCAGCAACAGACTGAGAGATAGGGCAGCACAAAACTGGAACATGTGCCCTGTATGCAAGAGGCCTTAGCACTACATGGTCCTCTGGGCACCAAGCCAGGAGTGGCCCTTGAGCACTGCCAGGTGGGTCCCCCACCCCCCAAAACAAGAGCAAATTAAAAACAAAAAGAGCAAAAGGCTGAAAAGGCTAGTCATTCGCCCTGCCCCATAACCCCCCTCCAAAAAATGTTGGGAGCCTTAACAGAGGTCAGGAATGACTTTTCTTTGGCTCCAAAGATAAATTCCTTGCTCTACAGCATGAACGATAGTGCAGCCTTAGGGCGTTTGCCTTGCACTCAGCTGACCCAGGACGGACCAGACCTCAGTTTGATCCCCAGCGTCCCATATGGCCTCCAAGCCAGGAGTGATTTCTGAGCGCATAGCCAGGAGTAACCTCCGAGTGTCACCGGGTGTGGCCCAAAAACAAAACAAAACAAAAATCCCTGACCATGATTCCCCACGACTGTGATAATGGGGACAGATTTCTGAAAGGTATTGGAATAGAAGAGGCAGAGACAGTTTTGAAAAACTGGGGTCTTTATTGTTGTGCATTTTCTGGCGAGGTCTGAGTCTGCAGGGGCGACCAACGTCACACCCACCTACAGCCTGCAGCAAGATTATCTAACTTGTATCTGGTGAGAAAGAGTATATATAGAGGTAGGCAAAATTATGTGCCCTTAGTTAGGTTGTAAATTTCCCATCAACCCCTGCAAAAAGTTCAATTGGAGTCTCGCCATGGTCTGTTCTTATGACTTGTGGTTGGGCAACATCTTGCTATTCTCTGGCAGTTAGTCCTCATGACTTATGGTCTGCACAAATGTTCTGTTTTTCTTTCCTGGTTCGAACCCTTACCTGGTGTCTTCAATCATGACCAGCATATCTCCTGGAGGAGTTTGGGACTGCCTGATTTGTAACCCCTGCAAACCTTACAGTTCCCACTGTGTGAGGTTCATGTAGATCTCAGCCTGACAGCTTCCCAGTGGGACTGGGGGGGGGGGGGGCGCGGACGGACACAAGTGTCCATAGGGCAGGTGCTCATGGCAGATATCACTAGTTCTAATCCACCCACAGGTCCCAGTAATGAAAATGGGTGGTACAGAAAGATGGTGGCACTTCCCCTCCCTTGGTCCTACAACAGATTGTTGGATTTACTCCAGTAGAACAGCTATTGGTAACTTAATGATTACTGTTGTCCTGTGACTAATAAGAAAGGCTAGAAAAATAGGTAGTAAATAACTGTACTGAGAGTGGTTCCTGAGCTGAGTGGGCCATCTGTGAATATATTTGAATAGAGGCCTGCACAATGGTACCATCTCTATTCCCAGACTTGTCAAGGATGTCTAAGGAACCAACGGTTAAGAAGGAGATGAAAAGGCAGTAATTGGACATCAGAAAAGCAGATAGAACTATTGTCACAATGTCCCTTTTCCTTGTTTCCCTCTCCAAGAGGGGGAATGACAATATCTACCTTTAGGGGCTGGAGAGATAGCATGGAGGTAAGGCATTTGCCTCGCATGCAGAAGGTTGGTGGTTCGAATCCCAGCATCCCATATGGTCCCCTGAGCCTGCCAGGAGTAATTTCTGAGCGTAGAGCTAGAAGTAACTCCTGAGCGCTGCCGGGTGAGACCCAAAAACAAAAACAAAAAAACAAACAATATATATATATACCTTTAACAGTTTTACCCAAAATATTCAAAACATAAGTAATTTCAGTTCACCAAAATAAGCTTTAGGAGCTTTGGGTTTATGAAAAAAAGAAAACAAAGTAATCCAAACCAGGCTGAGGGTGAAACACATGTAGTCTGGCAGTCTTCTACCTAGTATGGAGAGCCAGCTGCCTGCCAGGACTGCCTTTTTATTTATTTTATTTATTTATTTATTTAATTTTTTTTTTTTTTTTTTGAGTACAGAGACTACCCTGAGTGGGGCAGTAAGAATAGAGAATAGATAGCTCAGGCTATCCTGAATCAGTCCCACCAAGGGATACAAGTAAATCCAAGTTGTAAACAAACATATAAAGGAACCAGGAATGATCTTTGTTTTAGGTAAAATAAGGTATAACTTAACACATATTGGCTGATTTTGCTTTGGGCCCAAATTTTTCAGCTCTGCTCAAGGACCATTCCAGGCTCTGTAGTTGGGGGACTATATGTAGTAGCTGAGTTTGAACCAGGTTGGCTACATGTAAAGCAAGTAAGTGCTTTACCCCCATCCCTGAACCAATATTGGACAGAACTTCAAAGACCAGAAAAGAGCAACTACCCCATTCTGTTGATGATGCTTTGTTTTTTAGTTATTCCCAATAGTGCTCTGGGGCAACTTCCAGCTCTATGCTCAGCAGTGATTTGAGAGAGTGTTTGGGGGACAATATGCTGATGAAATATTCCCCCCCCTTCCATGCCTCCTCCTTATAAAAAGCATGCTCTTGCCCTTTGAGTTATCTCTCCAGGGCTATAACTATTCCACTTAAATTAGATCTTCAATCTGAAAGGAAAAAAAAAAAAAAACAATACACCATGACCAACAGAAAGTAGCCTCAGAAAACTGTAAAGTAGCGGTAAAGTAATGCCAATTAAATCTCTTCAACACACAACATGGATAATTTACAATAAAAAAAAATTCATCCCAGAATTCACAACTTCAGAGCCCTCAGTCCAGGGCAGTCTTGCTGGAATGTGCTACGGGCAAATCTGCATACATTAGCATGATCAAGAATACAAAATGGTCCTATTATTATGTAAGCAGTCTCAATTTAAACAGGCTGTCAGTCAATTGCCTCCAGGTTTGGCAGCACCTGATTTGTTGGCAGATAAAACATTCCAACCTGCTTTTTCCTGTCATGTTTTTGACAAACATTATCATAAGCCAGGTGCCTTTTTTTGAACTGTCACTTCATCTTGGGCATCTGCCTTAACCACCAAGTGGAGTACATATTCAGCATTGGGGACATTATTTCAGCAGCTTATTAATCAAGCTAAATGAACACAGACATTCATTTTCATCTCAACTTTCAATTTCTTTTTCTGGCTGCTAATGGAGGAGCAGAGTTAGTAATGTGTTAAGAATGAGTGGTGTGTGAGGATATGTCTTAGTAAAAACCACACATCCTTGCAAATTTTACATCCAGAATGAGCATTTAAAAATATCCACAGCACATCCAAAATAGCACTAGGTTGTATTTATTAATTCATAGAAATTGGTTATAAATATAATTGTTTTTTTTGAAAAGAGTTTTTAAAAAATGCATTTGCAATTAGAGTTCAAATATACTTAGAGTCACAGGACACTTCCTCTAGTGGCTCTGGGTGAATCTCAGCACTTGACCATGACCTCAAATCCCTTAAAAGCCCAGAAGCCTCCTATCAAGGTCTTTAATTCACTTTGATTTGACTTTTTGCATGGCCTTAAAAAGAGGTCTGACCCAGTAATATCACTCCTGGGAATATACCCTAGGGGCTCAAAAACACAATGAAGAAAAGCCTATGTTCATTGCAGCACTATTCACAATAATCAAAATCTGGGTTCTGGATTCCAAGTGGCCCAAGAATAGATGAGTGGATAATAAAGGAATACTACGCAGCTGTTGGGGAAAATAAAATCATGAAATTTACTTATTATGAATGGACATGGAAAGTATTATGGAGTGAAATTAGAGAGAGGGAGAGGGGTAGGGATAGACTTAAAATGATATTCTTTTTTATCTGGGAGAGATGTCTAACATTGAGGCGGGACAGGGAAGGAAATTGGGAACATTGGTGGCAGGAAATGTTCACTTGGATAAGGGATGTTGAAATTAAGGTTGTTGGAACATTGTATGACTGAAACTTGTGGCTCAGGACTTTTCAGTCACAGTATCTGGACAGACAGACTGTCCATCAATCAAGGCCAGTAGGTAGAGTCAAGAGACCACTAGCAGCTTTTAGGAGTCCTAGAACCCTCCAGCAAGAATCAAGACCCAGAAAGAGTCCCCAGTTTCTATAGACCCTGAGATTCATCTTGATACTTCTCTCAAGACATTATAAAGGAGGCTCTGAAACATATTCCCTGGGTCCCCGGGCATATCCTGCTCTGATGTAAAGGACACTTGTCACCCTCTAAAACATTTTTGCTCTTCTTCACTGTTTGCCTCATGTATCACACTCAATTCTTTGTTCAAGTTACTCAAAACCCCTCACTAGCAATAGTGTGCCATAGAAACACTTTTACACACCACTGTTATTTCTGGAAGAATGGAAAGGAAAAATAATGGCTATATCTTCAAAACTTTTTTTTAGAACTTTTTGATTTTAAAATAACTTTGAGGGAGAAAGAGGAGAGAGAGGGGAAAGGAGAAAGAGAGGAAGGAGAAAGAGAGAGGAAGAGAGAATGCCTGCCTCCAAAACAGGCAGGGGAGGATAGGTGGGCAGGAAGAGGGCTTCAGGGAAGATGAGAAAGAAACTGCTGACATTGGTGGCAGGAAACGCACACTGGTGAAGGTTGTTGTACGTTGTATGACATGAAATTAATTACTCACAATTTTATCTGTGAAAATAAACTATAGTATGAAAAAATTAAAATTAAACAATTAAAATAGGTTTCCTATTAAAATAAATAAATAGGGGGCCAGAGAGATAGCATGGAGCATTTGCCTTCTATGCAGAAGAATGGTGGTTCGAATCCCGGCATCCCATATGGTCCCGAGTCTGCCAGAAGCAATTTCTGAGTGTAGAGGCAGGAGCAACCCCTGAGCAGTGCTGGGTGTGACCCCCCCCAAATCTAAATAAATAAATAAAATAACTGCATTTGCCATGTACCTCATACCTCACCCCTGAACTATTGAGATTTATTCATGTGAACCTCAGCATTAGGCTAAAACAATGAGTTTTCACTCAAAAATCAATCAATAAATAAATAAAATAAGAGAATGTCCCTAAAAGGGTGAAAGAGTTTAAGTAAAGATATTCAAAGCTGGCTACCTCAACCTTTCCTCAGAGCAGGACTTTTCAGAGTGAAGCTTTTAGGTAAAACTGATGAGTCTCAGAGATATTTTGTCTAGTAACGGGCAGTCTTGAAAAAAAGCCTGTCTGCATTTCAGGATAGACTCACAGCCCCTCTCCTCAGTGACCCTCTCCTGTCAGCAGGATGCCCCAAGCCTCTAGTTTAGTCTTTAGTTCAGGATGAAGGCTCTCTTCTCTCACTTCATGATATATCACATACATACATTAGATCCATTGATATTTTTCTCTCTTGTCAAACAAATTGCTATTTCCATTATTCAACCAGCTCAAGAAGAACCTAGAAGCTTAAAGGAAGTATTCCCTATGGCACTATATGGCCTATGCAGAAAAGCCTGTGGTCAGAGTCCACCTCAGAATAATGACAATTTTATGTGGAGGACCCTACAAACTAGAGAAAGGAGTGTTAGGGTAATAATTAGTAGTTAACTCTTCTCCTCAGCCCCAGTACTGAAACTAAATGTGACAAAATGCCTCCGCAAAAAATAGCTACTGTCCCAGTTTCATGACCTGGGACAAGTTTGGTCATGTGCACAAACCAGTCCTGAACTTTGTCAAGGACTGACAGGGAACTCGTGGTGTGGAAAGAATCACAAAGGTGTCATTTCTCTGGCAGCATGGCTGATTGACCAGAGCTTCCACATAGAACATCACTCCCAGTAGGCACAGGATGGACAGCTTGGCGAATATTCAGAATGCTTGGGTCCTGCAGGGTCCTGCCAACCGATGGGATGAGAAAGAACCACGTTATTTAAAAGGAAGTGTGTGTGTGTGTGTTGGGAGGGATTATCACATAGAACGTGCCACTTGCCTCTAAAGTCAATAGATTCAGCTATTCTCTAGGAATAAATGCGACTTAAAGTATAAGGACTGAGAACAACGAAATTCATGCCATTAGGGATCTAAGTGATGTTCTTACGTGATACAAGAGTTGGACAGTGTCCCATCTAAGTCAGGCATTACAAGGATTTGCAAAAAAAAAAAAGTGAAAGGTTTTGTAGCCTGAGAGAGGGTGGGGGCAGGGTTCTCAGGGAAAGAAAAGAGGGATTTTCACCAAAAAAATTCCATTCTTTCTCTCCCTTCACTCTACCCCTAAATTAGGAAAGACTTTAAATCGAAAAGGACAGAAAGCTGAAAGAGATTGTAGTTTGGAGGGTGAGCTGTCCTCTCCCTGGGAAAATCTACTCTTGGGCTGTCATTGAACCTGGGCCCCTATCTGGACAATCCTAGTCCTTGGATACTTCAGGGAGCCTTTCTTAACCTCTAGTCGCCTTCCATATTCTTCATTCTCCACTTCCTACCCCATGACGAATCTTCTCCATTTGCTGTACACATGATGTGTGTTCATTGTTTGTCCCCCTCCAAAGTGCATGCTCACCATTTCCCCTCATGAATATGCATAAACTTCCTGAAAACTACTAGTATATAAACTGTAGTATTTCTCTCCGCAGGGCATAAAACCAAGCCCCCTACTCCCTCCCTCTCCTCAACACTATTCTCCAATCCTTTGCTGGTGGGACCGTTCTTCCCAACCTAAGATGTTTTCATGCCAATAAAAAAAAACCTTTTCTATTCAAGTCGTAAGACTACTCTTTGGGTAAAAGAGAAATTGCAGTTAGGTTAGGGATTAGGTCTAAGTAGAATGGACTCAACATGGGTCCTCTTTTTATTGTGTGTTTTTTTTCTATTTCTTTTTTGGTTTTTTGTTTTTTCGGGCCACACCCGTTTGATGCTCAGGGGTTACTCCTGGCTAAGCGCTCAGAAATTGCCCCTGGCTTGGGGGGACCATATGGGACACCGGAGAATCGAACCGCAGTCCTTCCTTGGCTAGCGCTTGCAAGGCAGACACCTTACCTCTAGTGCCACCTCGCTGGCCCCTTTTTTCTATTTCTAACAAGAATAAAAACCAACTTTAGACATTGCTCTCTGAACTGTTTCTCTTGTCTTTTTTCTCTTTTTTTTTTTTTTTTTTTTTGGTTTTTGGATTATACCCAGTGGCGCTCAGGGGTTACTCCTGGCTCTGCACTCAGAAGAAGGCAAAAAGGACCATATGGGATGCCGAGATTTGAACCACATGTGTTTGAATCAGCTGTGTGCAAGTCAAACATCCTATCTCTGTGCTATCTCTCTAGCCATCTTTTTTTAAAGCTGAACAAAACTTAACACATCTACCAAAAAATATAACTGGCCAGTCATGGTCATCTCTAGAAGGAGATGAACCCCTCCCAAGATCATAAATCAACTTATATAAAAAGGGAATATAAAGAGGTTCTAGCTTTTTGATGATCTTTAAAATGATTGGCTGTTGTTTAGGGGTACTAATCCCTGTGTGTTTCCCTGATAGGCTACCTGGTATGGCCAGGTAGCTTGGGGCAATTGTTAATAAAAAATTAAGCTTGGAAAAAACCTAACATGTGACCTTTTCAAAATGGTGACCTTCCTTGTTTAGAACCCAGGACTCCACATTCCCTCCTCTTCTTCTGAACCAAAGCCAAATCTTTGAGTCTCCTTGAGGTTTCTCGTCCTTGTCCCTACTTATGGGCATATATTGAGTCAACCTTAGCACAAGCATTTTAACTGCAACTGTTCGTGCCTGAATAAAACAGGTGAGGAAACATTATGCAAGGACCTACCAAGAAAATCATCAAAAAATGAAGAATGGTCCAGCCAGGGCAGTTATCAAGGAGGTTTTCCAAAGTGATTGCATGAACCACAGTTCATAATAGGAGGTAGAATCTTTCTGTAGCCCTTCCTGCTCCTGCAAACTAGCCTTCACCTGCTGCAGTGTCTCACAGGTGACCTCTGACTTGTTAGCATAGAAACAACATTGCTGGGGCCAGAAAGATAGCACAGCGGTAGGGCGTTTGCCTAGCATGTGGCTGATCCGAGAGGGACATTTCAATTCCCGGCATCCCATATGGTCCCCAGCATACCAGGGGTGATTTCTAATTGCACAGCCAGGAGTAACCCTTGAGCATTGCCGGGTTTAGCCCAAAAACCAATCAATCAATCAAGTTTAAAAAAAAAAGAAACAAGTTTAAAAAAAAAAAGAAACAACATTGCTCCTCCAGAGCCATGTACAGCCAACCCTCTTTCAGGAAGAGTAGGTCCAGTTCCCACCTGTTCTGGACAGCAACTTTAGCTAGGTGAACAACTTGTTCTTCTAACATCCTGATAAAAAAAAAATGGTATCATCACAGATCAGTGTCCACTTCTTGGGAGAATTGTTTAAGTTGCATGTCTCTTGACAAGAAAGGTCATTCCCACACCAGTGGAGCTGACAATACCAGCTGCTACAAGAACTGAAATAGCAAGGGGAACAGCCCTCTTCCAGTGGGATGATAACTCTATTCAACTTGTTCTCACCCACCCTCTCCCGCCAGGTATAACACCTGGGCTAGGAGAATGGCCATGATACAAAACTCATCTGGGTTTGCAAAAAGCAGGGTCACACACTGGGGGTCAGTTCTTTGGTGTTGACTTATTATAAATTAAAGAGTCCTAGAGTTGGTGTGAGGATGGTGAGGTCTTTCTGGGCTTGACCCGGCTCCCTCTGGTAATGTTCCTGCTGCTGCTTCTTTGATGATACCGAGTTGCTGATACTGAATCCGATGCTGTATCTCTGATGATGATGATGACTCTCTCTCTCCTGATGATGCCTCTCATCCACTTCTCTCTCTAACTCTCCTTCTTATCCCCCCTCTCTCTCCCCTGCAGACTCCTCTCCTCACCCATTCCAGGTGTGGGCAGTTCTGATAATTCAGGTGGGATAAATTCAGGTGGGGAGGGGATACTCCATTCTCCACCTTCTTGGTATTATTATAGAGACATTATTGATAAGTCTATAACAGAGATACAACATATATATATATATATATAAAATAACTACGTAAGATACACAATATAACATAACAATTGGGAAACATTCACCAGAATAGCTAAGAACTTCCAAACTCTAAAATATATTTCCCCAGAATTGTGCAAACAAATATTAAAATTAGATACAAAACTTTCTGTTTGCAGTAAGGCATAAAACAAAACAATATGATACATAGAGATAAAACACAACTTAAATAGTACGACAATGACCGATGCAAATAGTCAAAATATTAACCTAAAAAAGAGTCGATTTTTTTTGGAGGTGGCCCAGGTGTAAGAAGTTCTAAAAGGAGCTTCTTTGTTGGTCTTCAGCTGGTCTTGGATCCTCCATCTTCTCCATCATCACCTTCTGTGTTAGGTTGCTGGGGTCTATTAGATAATCTGCTGCAGGTTAGGGGTCCGGGGTCCTCACAGAAGGTGCCTCTCATAGAGGAAAAATGGTAGACAGTGGTGTTTGAGATGCTGCCCAGAACTCTTTCCCCTCCACTGCCTGCATCTGTCTCATCTGAGGGGGCTCTTAGACCATAGGTGGTGGGCCAGCTGAGTGAGTCTGTAGGATGAATTGACAGACCCTATGTTGATTGAGAACATATCTGCTGCCTTTCACTGGTATTCCACCAGGTCCGGTTACATTAGCAGTTTTTGGTCCCCTCTTTCCTTTCATAATATTAAACTCCGCAGTCTCCCCATCACCAACACTACACAGAAACTTCCTGGGATTGTTTCTCTTAATAGCTGTCCAGTGAACAAAGACATCTTCTTTGGTGTCATTTCTGTTGCTAACTCCATAACCATTCTGGACATTGAACCATTTAACAGTGCCCAGGACTTGGGTTGCCAGCACCGGCTTGTCTACCTGACTCAGGGCACGGGGGTAACTTTGGTTGAGCCGTATTTTGGACTCTGAGTCTGCAGAGATGGTAGCTGATTTATTATTCTTGGGAGATGGGGGTCTCCTGATTTAGTGCCACTAATAAACGATAAATTATTAGTTCTGGGAAGGCCTTTAGATCGAGAACTCATCACCACTGGGAAGGCATTCTTCCCCTCTTGTAAAATGTGTGCAGGATAATCTCTAAGGAGCCTGACACGTATAGTCCAGAGTAGGAAATGCAGGTAGATAGACCAGAGCAACATGAAACCATTCACAAAAGGAGCCATGTTCACCGATGTTCCAGTGAAAGGCAGAACAAATTCAGTCCAGCTTGAGGGGGCTGTCATGGTGATAATCCACCAAAGGGTCAAGTCACAATTAGCACTCACCATCATTGAGGTCTTTTTCTTGGGTCCAGGATTCAAGTCAGTCCAAGGTTTGGGCGCTAGTTGTTGTCTTAATATAAATTAAAGATTCCTGGGTAGGGATGGTGAAGCCTTTCTGGGCTTGACCTGGCTCTTGCTGCCCCTACAGTCTGGCAGGTCTGAAAGTAGGGTGAAGGCAGAGAGATTCACAAAGCAGTCAGATGAAGTTTCAGGAGTCAGTCAACTTTATTTCACAGTCCCTACCACCATGTGTACCTCCTCACATGGCCTCCATATTAAGCCTTTTCTAGCAGCTACTTCTCCACTCCTACTGAGCTCTCTCAGTCTCTGTCTCCCTTTCAGCTGCTTTTACCAGGCTTCCTAACTATCCCCTCCTCCACCTGAATTTATCCCATCTGAATTATCAGAACTGCCCGCACCTGGAATGGGCGAGGAGAGGAGTCTGCATGGGGGAGACAGAGGGGATAAGAAGGAGAGTTAGAGAGAGAAGTGGATAAGAGGCATCATCAGGAGAGAGAGCCATCATCATCAGAGATACAGCATCGGATTCAGCCTCAGCAACCCAATATCATCAAAGAAGCAACAGCAGGAACATCACCAGAGGGAGCCGGGTCAAGCCCAGAAAGATCTCACCATCCCCACACCAACTCTAGGACTCTATTTTGTATTAAGACAACACTTTGGTACACAGAAGCCATGTTCCATTCAATCCCCGATGTGGATTACTTCCCCCATGCAGCTATATTGGCAGTAGTCCAGAAAAGGGGAAAGGACTCTGGTGACCCCTCCAGGGGTGGGAAAGAACTTGCCTTTTTTGTTGACAGATGACCAAGAAGTGAGTATTTTTGTTCATGGCCTCTGTCTGGAGAAGTTGAGTGACTGTCTCAAAATGTTCCCAGAGTGGTGTCCTGGACATTGTCCTGGGCCCTGGAAATGCAGAAATTAAAACTGACCCCCAGAGGTTATCAGAGCTAAATACAAACTTTAAGAATAGCAAACTCGGGGCCGGGGAGATGGCGCTAGAGGTAAGCGCCTTGCAAGCGCTAGCCAAGGAAGGACCATGGTTCAATCCCCCAGCGTCCCATATGGTCCCCCCAAGCCAGGGGCAATTTCTGAGCGCTTAGCCAGGAGTAACCCCTGAGCATCAAAAGGGTGTGGCCTGAAAAACCAAAAAAAAAAAAAAAAAAAAAAAAAGAATAGCAAACTTGGACTGGAGAGATAGCAAGGAGGTAAGGCATTTGCCTTTAATGCAAAAGGACATTGGTTCAAATTCCGACATCCCATATGATCCCCCCGTGCCTGCCAGGAATGATTTCAGAGTGTGGATCCAGGAGTAACCCCTGAGCACTGCCAGGTGTGACCCAAAAACCAAAAATAAATAAAATTAAATTAAAAAGAAAAGATCAGCAAATTCTTCTGGGCAGAAGGGGTTAAAAATGTGAAAAGAAATGTTCTCTTTGTCTTGTCATGCCTCTGTGCCTAAGGAGTCTTGTAGGCTGAGTCCCTAACCAGAAATGTAGCTGTGAAGCTACAGGATTGCCCTGTCACATAAAGATCTTGCTTTCATAGATTATTTCTGGTGGAAGCCCTATAGCCGAGTAAGACCTTTGATTTCTGCTCCTTTAGGTAGTGAAGAAAACTGGACTCCACCTGTGAAAAACCTACATCAAAGTCACTCCCCTAGGAGAGGTCTGTTTGACTGCTTCAGAGGAAAGGCCTGTCTCTCATTTACAGCAGACATACCTCAAGGGCCTGCTAGTAGGACATGGAAGGCCTCTCTACTGCCCAACAGAGAAGGGACAGTGGCTGTAGAGCATCCATAAACTTCTTCTTACAAGTCAAAGATCTCTAACCACGGCCTCATTTTCCCCCCAACTTCTGGTCATTTCCATTTTCCAATAAAGCTCTCAAATCTTTTCCTGGTAGATGCTTCATGAGCAACAAGTCAGCACAATATAATCAGCCCCTCTGTGAATTCTAAGAACCTGCTCGCCAAAGCTCTCAGTTGGCTTTCCTTCATCACATGTTTCCTGAGAAGAACTTGGAAGCTGCTCCTTAATTTTGAATGATAGCTTTCTATTTGCTGTGTGTTTATGTGTGTGTGTGGGGTGTGTGTGTGTGTGTGTGTGTGTGTGTGTGTGTGTATTGTTTCACAGACAAAGACTTCTGAAAAACAAAGACTTGTGCATCGTTTTTTGTAGCCTAATATGTGATCAACACAATAGGAGAATAAATTGTTCATAAACCAACAGCATAAGAAAGTCAGATAATACAAGGATTAAGGTAGCTGACCCTGATTGAGTCCCCTAAGTACTGCTTGCAGCAACACCCAATCAAAAGACCTGGCACAAAACCAAGAATAAGCCCTGAGCACAGAGCTGAGAGTAATCCCCAAACACTTCTAGATATAGGCAAAAACAAAGAGATGAACAAAAGCCAAATAACTTCAGTCTACTCAATGTTCCTCAGCAATGAAAGACTCTATATATATTTTGTCTGTTTTGAAGGCCAGACCCATGTGTTGCATTAAATAATTAACGATGGGGCTGGATGGCGATGGATGGAGGTGGATTTCTCTGTCTGCCACCCCAGGCCACATGGCTCTGCAACTCCATCCAGCCGGCCGGGTTCCAGGCCCAGGTAATCGGCGTAATCACTCACTCACAGGCAGGCTTCAGGAAGAATCATCTTTATTTAGGCCCTAGCCACCACGTGTGTGTGGCCTATCTCATAACCTTTTAAGCATTCAGCCATTCCAGGCTACCCTGCGTCTAAACTCTTTCAGCCATCTTCCTCAGAGCGCCCAGCAGGGCCAAAAGGCCAAAGCCAAAAGGGCCGAATTCCCTTGGTCCAAGCCTTATCTAACATTTCCCAGACCCCTCCCAGGAATGGGAGGGTCTTGCAGGTAAGGTTACACCTACTATCCGGTTTCCAAGACCCCTCCCAGAAATGGGTGGGTCTCAGGGTTTAAAATAGGTACACCCACACCCATGGTGCTTGAAGTTTACACCTGGCTTTGCCCAGTTATCACTCTTGTCAGTGCTCAGGAGACCATATGTAGTGCCAGGAAACAAGGCAGATTTAATTACATTCAAGGCAAATGCTTAACTCCTATACTCTCAAGCTCCTGCATAATTTTATAGGGCTTTTTTTTTTTTTTTATCTTTTTCTCTTTTGTTTTTTTGTTTAATTTTATAGATCTTTAAATGGGATTCATGCTGGTGTCTGGAGCTTAAGGCCAGGAAGAAAGACCTAGGAAATTAAAAAAGAAATGATAGTCTAAAGTGATTATCTTGTTTTCATGTCGATAATATAGATCAGATTTTCTCAACCTCTTCTTGGTTATGTCCCACTTTTAGTCTTGTTCTCTTGCTATCGCTCCCTGACCTACTCTTAAGCCTGCTAGTCTCATGCTAGGCCTTTTGTTTTTGTGATTTTACCTGGATCACTTGTAATATCTTGATTCAATATTTGAAAATGCTCATGTGACCAGCTTGATAGAGTGAGTGCTAGCCATTTTCCTCCTCAATCTATCCATCTCCCTAGGAAAGAGACAGGGGCTATTAGAGCTAAGAAAAGTTACCATGACACATTCCTGGTATGGACATGAGCAACCCACTGTGGGGTTTTGGGTTCGGAATGAAAAGGGACTCCATTTTGTAAAGCTCACATGGTAGGCTTCTCTTCTGTTCTGAACAAAGAGAGAGGCCATTTTGTTTTTTAGGGTTTGGGGTGGGGTGGGGACATATCTGGCAGCACTCAGGGATTACTCCTGGCTCTGTGCTCAGAAATTGCCCCTGGCAGGCCAAGTTACCAAATGGGGTGCCAGGAATTGGACCCGGGTCTAACCCAGGTCAGCTGCGTGCAAGGCAAACACCCTACCACTGCTTTATTGCTCCTGCCTTAATATGCCATTTTGTTAGGACCATGTGGTATAAGCTACATGCTAGGTTTCCTTAAGCCTGTTTTCATTAACACTGCCCCAAGCTACCTGGCCATATCAGGTAGCCTATCAGGGAAGGACACTAGGAAGCAGTAGGAAGATACCCCATAGGCAACAGTCAATCATTTTAAAGATCATCAAAAAGCTAGAACCTTTCTATCTAATCTTCTTTATGACCTTGGTGGAGTTTGTCTCCTAGAGACAACTCTAGCCAGCCAGTTTTGGGGTTGTTGCAGACAGATTAAAGTTTTGTTCAGCTTTATTCCAATTGTGTGGGCTCATCCTTTGACTCTGGACTCTAGCACTTGGGGTTCATCCAGGATGAAACAATAATGATTCATTTGCCAACAAAGCTTCCTAGGTCCCACAAACATACACCAGACACCCTCAAGGTATGTGAAGGCCTAAGAAAACTGAGCCTTAGGGGCCCAAGAGGGAGAAACCTGATATAGTATTGCTCCCCATGGCTGGAGACAGTGGGGACACTCCAACCTCCCAGGGGTTCATCACCAGGGGACACCCTTGTAGGATCAAGTCCCACTAAGTTCTCATGTGTTCAAGTCCCACTCAGGGGTTGTAAAATAAAAATATAAATCCACAAGTGGGTGAGACCACCCCAGGCACCATGTTTCTAGCCCCTTAGGTAGATGGATCTGATGCAGCAGGGTAGCATGGAAAAATAATATTTAGTCAGTCAAAAGATTAAGCAGAGTTAGTCTTCTTTTTCCTCATGACCTTTCTGCCTCATGACTTCTCTCTACCATGTGCTTTTTTTCTTCAGAGCCAAAAATAAGAATCCTTTCTTTATTCAAACCAACTCCCAATCCCAGATGGAGGAAGATCAAATCAAATACAAAAACAACTCTCCAGCAGATTTTTACATACCAAAAGAAGAGAATAGAGAAAAGGGTTGAGGAAAACACTTTTGTTTGGGGTTGATGGCTGGGTATTAGCTTACAGGGGTACACTAACATCATCATGGGATTGGGGGAGTTGTAATATATGGGTTTGAGTCCCATATTTACCTCTTTGGTTTAACTCCCACTGAGGGTTCCAGTCACTCTGTCTCTGTTTTTAAGTCTGTTGTTCTGTTGTTTTCTCTGTCTTGTCTGGTCAGAACACAGAGAAAAATTCTATGGAGAATGCCACCCTCTTAGGGTTGGTGAAATTTGGTTTGAGTTCAGCAAAATGTGTGTGCTGCATTAGCCTTGTGTGTATCTTTGTATAGCTTGATTTGAAAGTCTAATATTATTGCTCTCCTAGAGACAGGGCAGGGAGCAGCAGAGGAAAGTCATAATTCTGGACAGTTCTCAACGGCCATCAGGACTTAAATTTGTCCTGGAGAAAGTCTGGACTTCAAGACCAATCTCAGCCGCTTTCCTGACATGCTTAGATAAGGGGGGGGGGGGGAGATAAAGTTATCTGCATGTGCATAGAGAGCAGGGGAGGGAGGAATCAAGAAATCATGGAAGGAAGTTATCAGCCTGACTGCTTTACATAGTGAAAATTGGCTAGAGAGAAAAAAAAATAGTGGTTATTTTATAAACCCAATCCAAGTGAGCTACAGTAAGATTAGAATTTGCTCCTTATCTGAATGGCGATACTTTCCCAGACCCTTTCCCCTAAAGAGTTTACTGTCTGTAATCCCAGAATAAACTCTCCCTGGGTGTGGTAGGGCAGAGTGATCTCTTTACATATCAAAGGAGAGATTTGACAGAGAGAGGAAGATGGGAACATATCTTTGTTTAGTTAATAGCTGCGAGTCCAGAAAGGAAAAAAATTGTGGCCTATTTAAATTTTTACTGGATAAAATTTTTCTAACTTTAGAGGTTTCTAAGAATGAAGAATTGGTGGAAAATGTTGCAAATTGTTGTGGTTAGTTTTTTTTTTTTTATAGACAATATAGTTAATGTTGAGAGTGCATGATATTGTTATGGTAACTCAATTCTATGTCAAATTTATCACATCAAACTTAATGTTGGGCTTAAGATAGCTTTAAGTGTAAAAATCTGGATGGTACTAGTTTGTGAATATCTAAAAGAAGAGAGTGATCAATAGAACTGGTTTAAAGGTTTGTAATAAGCAACAGGTACCATAAAGGACAATTTGGTCCTTCTGGTGCAAGAATGTTTAGCAATTTGATTCACGTTTGCCTCCTATGGCCTTTGTGCTGGATTCTAGGCTGCTAACTTGGGAAGCTGGTCTTTCCGCGGAAGAAGCAGGAGTGCAGAAATAACAAACACACTCTCAGTGCTCCAAGTTCGATGTACATGACATTCTGTGACAGGCAGGGCAGCAATACTGCCTGTCAGAGAATGAAGAAAAAAAAGAAGGTTAGAAAAAGGAGTCTAGATGAGTGTTTTATGCAGGAAAGATAATGAAGTTGTGAAAAAAAAAGGAAAGAATTCCATGAGAGTGTAATCAATCTATTGCAAATTGGGATGGAGGACAATTAAAAATGGAACAAAGTAATATGCAGGAGGGTTGTGTTTGAGGATTATGTTTAAGAAAAAACAACTTCAATGTCAAACTGTATTGTTATTAATATATTTCTAAGTAAGACCTAGTGTTTTGTATAGAGAATTTTATGGAAAAGGGCTTAGATGCTCTAGATTCATGTTACAGTGCTCTTAGAGATATCGGACCTTTAGGAATTATAGGAAATCAAGATTTTCCAAATGGGATTTTAAATTATATGCAAAAGTGGGGAGATATGGGATGCATACTGGGAACAAGGGTGGAGGGAGGACAACACTGGTGGTGAGAATGGCCCTAATTCATTGTCACTATGTACCTTAAATATTACTGTAAAAGATTTGTAATTCACTTTGGTCACAATAAAGCTATTAAAAAACATAAACCAAATAAAAGATTATCCTTGTCATAAGAAATAAAATAAAATTATATGTACAATGTTTATTCTGTGTATTCTTTAAATTGAGAAGCATTGTCTTTTTTCCTGGCACCTTCAGTATTTTTTTTTTGAAAATTCCTAAAATTTTATTTTTTTTAATTTATTTAAACATCTTGATTACATACATGATTGTGTTTGGGTTTCAGTCATGTAAAGAACACCACCCATCACCAGTGCAACATTCCCATCACCAATGTCCCAAGTCTCCCTCCTCCCCACCCGACCCCCGCCTGTACTCTAGACAGGCTCTCCATTTTCCTCATACATTCTCGTTATTAGGACAGTTCAAAATGTAGTTATTTCTCTAACTAAACTCATCACTCTTTGGGGTGAGCTTCCTGAGGTGAGCTGGAACTTCCAGCTCTTTTCTCTTTTGGAATATTATGCAGCTGTCAGGAGAGATGAAGTCATGAAATTTTCCTATACATGGATGTACACGGAATCTATTATGCTGAGTGAAATAAGTCAGAGAGAGAGAGAAAAACGCAGAATGGTCTCACTCATCTATGGGTTTTAAGAAAAATGAAAGACACCCTTGTAATAATAATTTTCAGACACCTTCAGTATTTTTGATGGTTCATGACATTATGTTATTTGCATAAATACATGCAAATCATAGTTGATTTGCATAAATACATACAATGTAGTGGGGAATCACTCCTCACGCAGACAGAATATCTTAAAGTTCAGCTAGGGGACCCCAGAGCCCTTTTTCAGGGGAACAGATTTAAAAAAGGGTTGAGGCTAAATGACAAGAGAAAATGAAGTAATAATTGGTTCTGTTACAAGTACTCTGATAACTTCAGGAAGATCACAGAGGCAGATTAGACTAGGAAATCAAAGATCATTTAGGAGTGTCTAGATCTGTACTGGCTGGCTGCAGCCTGGATCCTGCTATAAGCATCAAGAAAAGTTCCATAGGGCAGAAACTCTCTCAATCCTGGAGAGGGGTGGGACAGGCTCCCTCTGGGACACTCCTACAAAGGTGAGATGCCCAAGACCATTCTTCAGATCATCAGGCTGAAATGACCTTCTCATATTTATATAGGCCAAAACTGAATAACTGACATGACAGGTAAATTATTAATACCTTTATTGGTAAATCATCTGCTCTGTCCTTGACCAGTCTCAAAACATTCTCTATAAATAATGTGGTACCCCAGATGGAGATTTCTCCAGTCTTACTAGGTTTATGCAAAGGAACATGTCAAGTTTATTTTAGCCATGTGGCAAGGTTCAGTGTGAAGGTGGAGAGAAAAACTATTTTTTCTGTAGCTAATTGAATTGTATTCTAACAGGCTTAACTTAAAGTCCACTCCTCTTGAATAACCTATATGGAAGTGTATTTACTGATTGCACTAGACTGGTCATAAGGAACTGAAATCTGTAAATGCAATCACTAGTCTGGCTAGAACTTTACCAGAGACATGCAATAACTAGTTCAGCTAGAACTTTATTAGGGAAAACTTAACCTGAATAGAAGTAAGAAGTAATTCAGAGCTGTGTTCATTGATGTTATTGAACCCAGTGGGAGTCCTGGGTTTCTTCTAGGCAACATCTCTACAACTAGGGAGCATATCCTGAGGAAGATTGGTAGCATGACCTCACAGATTTCAAAAATACTCAGGGAAAAGGTTTAATGCTATGATGCTTTGGTTTCTGTTGTTTAAATTCCGTGTTATCATTCCAGATGAAGTTCTGTCCTCCCAAAGATAGAGAGGACCATTTACTGCTCCAGGGCCTGATTGGTTTAAGTAATATTTTCTTCATGTGTTGAAACTGCAGAAATGAACCAGTTAGTTCCCTTTAGGAGCTAAGGTAGAATGAGATGTCACCCCTTTTTATAGATAGGGACCACAGTCCTTTGCTAGCCTGAAAAAGTTACAGAAGATGGACCTTTGGCCACACTCCCTTTTAATGACTTCTAAGGTGGTGAAATCTCTAAGGAAAATATGGAACAGGAAGGTCATCAGAAAAGCCTCCAGGGGAGTAAGGCAAAGAAGGGCTGTGAAAACTTAACTAGCTAAGGCCATTAACATCAATTGAAAATTACATTGTGTGTATCTCTCCCAGAGGTTGGAGCAAGTAGAAAGAATTAACCAGACACTAACATTTAAAGAGGATGGGTGGTATAGGGAAAAAAGGAGCAAAAATTTTGGCTTTTTCTGATAATGTTAAAAGAATTAGTGTCAAGTGTGGGAGGCATTTCTTCATCTCTTTCTAACCCCTTGCAGGAAAGGCAACTGGATTTTAGGGCACTGTGTTATCTCCACCCCAACAGCAGTTTAAGTTGCAGGATTGAAGAAGAAACAGGAACCTTCTTTCTTTTTTTTGTTTTTTTGTTTTTTGCTTTTTTGCTTTTGGGCCACACCCAGCGGTGCCCAGGGGTGACTCCTGGCTGTCTGCTCAGAAATAGCTCCTGGCAGGCACGGGGGACCATATGGGACACCTGGATTCGAACCAACCACCTTTGGCTCTGGATCCGCTGTTTGCAAGGCAAACGCCGCTGTGCTATCTCTCCGGGTCCTCCTTTTTTCTTTTCAACGTGGAGTCACATCCTAAATAATAAGGACCCCATGCAGATCCAGCCGATTCAGCTCCCAGGACCAGGATAGAAGGCAGATGGTCCTGGTATTTCTGTTGACTGCAGCTATGACTGTGGGACAACCAGCAAGAATGAACACTTCCTTATCCAGACTGTGGATTGGAGCTTTATGGGTCAAACTGTCACCTTGGAGATTCCTCCCCTAAACTTTGACTTATTTGACTTGTTTGGGGTTTCTGGTTATGCTCCATAAGATCTCCTCCTACTGAGATGTAAGTGTTAAAAGAAGTGGAAATGAATCTATGGGTTTGGGTCCAGGTATAGGGAAGTTGCCCTAAGCGCATTCTCATTTTATGTTTGTCCATAATTGAGTTTACCACAATGTAGAAGAGAAGGATTTTTCTCTGCAGGGTATAGGAATGTGTCAGGGAAGCCACCTGGAAGCCAACTGAGAGACTAATAAGGCCATAAGTTTCAGGCAGAGTTTGGATAGTGCTATTAACCAGAGCTATCTAGTCCAAATATCAGTAGGGCCTTTCAGAGAATGTGCCTAGATTAACTTCCTAGTAGAGAAGCATCAGTTAAGGCAAATAAAAAAAAGGGAATCAACAGCTCAATATTACCTTAAGGTAGCAGGGTAAGCTCCACAACCATGTACCTCTTCTTGGCCGAATAACTGAAGAGGGAGAGGCACTCAGAACTATAGAAACAACCTACCCTTTTCTCAATGCTTCTTGGCCAGGGCTGGTCAAAGACTGCTGGTTATGCTTGGACCCTTGACCCCCATATTTTATGGGGGCAGTGGTCCAGGAAACAGACTCTGGCTGCCTCTGGACTAAGGGAAGAATCACTCTGCACGGAATACAAGACATGGGCATATGCCTCTTAGCCACCCCTGGAGGAACAACCAGGGTCCCTTCCCCTTATTTGGACACTGCAATGAGACTATAAGGGCAAATATAGTTCCATGGGAAAGTATTCCCCATCAAGGACTGAATGGAACATGGCTTGCATACACCAAGAGATTGATTCCCTGTGTCTTTACCACTGCTTTTTGCAAACATAAATGAGTTTTATATCATGGTCATTCTCCTATCCCAGGTGTCATACCTGGAGAGAGAGGGTCAGTGAGAACAAGTTGAGCAGAGTTACCATCCCCATCAGAAGAGGGACATTCCCCTTATTATAGCTTTTGTAGCAACTGGTAGTGTGGGAGTGACCTCCCTTGTGAAGAGAGACATGCAACTGAAACAACTCTCCCAATAACAGGACACTGACCTGAGAATATATCTTTTTTCTATTGGATATTAAAAGAACAAGTTGTCTACCTAGCTGAAGTGGCTCTTCAGAACAGGTGGGGACTAGACCTACTTTTTCTGAAGGAAGAAAGGCTGTAGATGACTCTGGGGGAACTATGTTGTTTCTATGCTAACAAGTCAGGGGTCATTTGTAAGACACTGCAACAGATGAAGGCTAGTTTTCAGGAGCAGGAAAGGCAACAGAAAAATTCTGCCTCCTGGTATGAACTGTGATTCACTTAATCACACTGGAAAACCTCTCAGCCCTGGCTGAGCCATTGTTCTTTTTTTTTTTTTTTTTATGATTTTCTTGGTAGGTTCTTGCATAATTAGTTTCCTCTCCTGTTTTATTTAGGTGCAGTTAAGATGTTTGTGCTAAGATTCCAGTATGTGTCTGTAAGTAGGGACAAAGATGAGGAACTTCAAGGAGAGTCAAAGATTTGACTCATATCTATAAGAAGAAGAGGGAATGTGGGGTCCTGGATTCTAAACAAGGAAGGAAAACCTTTTGTAAAGGCTATATGGTAGGCTTATCTTCTGGTCTAAACAAGGAGACACCATTTTGTAAGGACCACATTGTGTAAGCCACATGCCAAGTTAAGCCTGTTTCCATTAACACTGTCCCAAGCTACCTGGCCATACCAGATATCCAGGAAAGGTACAATGGAGCAGTAGGAAGGTACGCCTAGGCAACAGTCAATCATTTTAAATATCATTAAAAAGCTAGAACCTCCCTATATCCCTACCCTACCCTCTTCATGATCTTGGGCAGGGTTTGTCTCCTTTTAGAGGCAACCTTGGCTGGCCAGTTTGGGGGCTGTTGGCAGATGGATTAAAGTTTTGTTCAGCTTTATTCTAGTTGTAAGATCTCATCCTTTGACTCAGGACCCTCTTACCAACAAGCCCACTGGGCAACCATCAAACTGCTTCTGGAGTCCACTTGATCTACATGGTGCAGGGATTGGTTCTCACCAGCTAGTTCTTAGGAAAACATGAATTCAGACTGGAGTGAGGGTTTGCTCTTCTCAGGGGAAAAAAAAATTAGTTCTAGCCCCTATCAAAGTTTTCAGGTTAGTCATCTGCCTGTGCAGAAAAGGATTTCAGGGGGATTAATAATGAAGTCAAATAATTTTATAGAAGGAGGTGGGAGGAGAAAGAGAGACTGTTCCAGAAAAAGTGCAATCTTCTCCAGAGGGGAGAGAGTAAACGGTGCCCAAAAAGGAACAGAAGAATTTCACATTTAAGGTTGAAATACAAGGATTCCTAGATTGGTTGCCCCAAGAATGAGGTGTGCTCTACTTGCCTTTGAAAAGTTAGTTCTATAGTCCTTTTCCCAATATAAGCCCCACATAGGGCTTTCTACACAAAATCAGTGTCTGTTGGCTAAGATATTGTAAGAGAAGCCTTTAAATTTTGGTGGTTCTCTTCTGTTCTTATCACTAGCTTCTATTTCTCTTATAGATTCTTATTTGAGGAGGTCCAGATAAGTTTCTCTGTAAGGTGCCTCCATTTCTATATCTTCAAAGAGATTCCTTTGGACTTTTCCATGGCAGGCAATAGAGCAAATTGTCTAGTACTTTCTTCCACATATCTTGTTGCCAGGGATCCCATATCTGTCTACCCTCTTCGCTGCCATATTATGCAGCAAAAGAAACTGAGGCCTGGAGAAGTCCACTTTCTCGCCATCATCTAGCTCATGAGTGGCCTGTCACTGAAAAAAGAGTCTCTGTCTACTCTCACCATCTGAGTTCATGAGTGGTCTGTCCTTTGACCTACCAAATAAGTGGCTCTCATTCACTCTGGTGATGAGGGAGGAAGTGGAAACAAGACTGAGGCTTACCTTTGCTCTCCTCTTTCCAGACTCCTGAAGCTGAGTTTGATTTCTTCATGTGTTTCTGGTCCTGCTTTTAGATACAACTCAGCTAGACCCAGTCTCTCTTGGCCAAGCTTCTGGTCACCAACACCAGGCTGACAAGAAGTGACCAGGCCCAGGACTTCTCAGTATATGGAGGTTTTCTTCCACCTTTTCCTTAAACATGGTTCCAGGACATGGGGGCTGCTTTCACTGGGCCCCCAGTCTTTCTCAAGAAAATTTCTTCAGTTCCCTGTAAAGTATCCTTCTCTTATAAAAGGAGCTTCTCAGTGAAGATAGATGTCCCAGGACCAGAGCCTGTCCCCCAAAACAAGCACAGACAAGGCTCATTGTGTGAACAGACAGGAGAGATTGGCAGGGGCCTAGTTCTGGGGTTCAGGGAAACTCCCTGAGGCCACACAGAGGAAGAACAGTGTAATTAAGGGGGAATTTATGCCCAGGAAAAGCCATGTTTTACAACAAGACCCTCTCAGAAAACAGGAGTCCGAAAGAGTCACAGGGTGTTTGTGAAGGAAAAGGTGGTGTGGACTTACCTCTGGAGAATCACACAGGATCCCAACCTTCCATCCCCCCCTGGTGAGACACTTTCCTCTGATTGTCTCTCACAGCCCCAGGACTAATTCTTCCCACAGTGCTTCAGGCATCCTCAACCCCTTACCAAGCTGAAGCCTGATGATGAAGAGTCCAACAGACACCCAGTTGTAATCTCTGCATCTTCTCAGAAACCTTCCCCTCATTGTTTCCTTAAGGATTTTGTGTTAGTGTCTTTGCATTCCCATGAGAGTTAGGTTACTGTTAGAAATTGTACAGGGTTAAGTGTGACATTTGACTTTTAAATTTAAAAATGCAAGTGAAGTATAGGGTTGCTGTTAAAATTTGGGCTACTTGATAGATTGAGGCACAAACTATGGTCATGATCAGTGTAGGTCAAGGTTAGGATTCGGACTAAGGCAAGGGCTAGGGTTAAAGTTTATATAGGTTTAGGTGTTAGGATTTCTGTGTGCAACATTCAAAATAGAAGTTTAGAATAGCATGATTGTTAAACTGGCTGTAAGGTTTACACTTAAATTAAGTTGAGGATTGATTGATTAATGAATGAATTAATTAATTAGGGTTAGGGTTAATTAAAGTTAAGATTGGTTTTGGTTAGGAGTTTTGTATAGTTAAAAAAAGATCATTCTTGGGCCCGGAGAGATAGCATGGAGGTAAGGCGTTTGCCTTTCATGCAGAAGGACGGTGGTTCGAATCTTGGCATCCCATATGGTCCCCTGTGCCTGCCAGGGGCAATTTCTGAGCATGGAGCCAGGAACAACCCCTGAGCACTGCCGGGTGTGACCCAAAAAAGCCAAAAAAAAAAAAAAAAAAGGATCATTCTTAAATTTAGACTAATTGGTAGTTTTATGAGTAGGCTCTGGACAAAATTAGAATAAAATTAGGATTTGGATTAGGATTAGAGCTAGAGTGAGGGTTAGAATTTGTGTAGTGTTTTGGTGTGTGTAAAATTGAAAATGCAAGGTAAGGGGCTAAAGGGATAGTACAGGTGGGCCAGGCACTTGCTTTTAATCCCTGGCATTCCCTATAGTCCCTCAAGCACCACCAGGAGTAGTTCCTGAGTGCAGAATCAGGAGTAACCCTTTAGGGTAACTGGGTAAGGTCCAAAAGTAACAGCAAAAACAATAAAGCAATTGTTAAAATTTTAGGCTAATTGATAGTGGTAGGCACTTCTGTAGAGTCATGGTAGCATAGGTAAGGGTTAAGGTAAGATTAGAAACCAAGCTCGGGCAAGGGTTAAGGTTTGCTCAGGTTTACAGGTTAGGTTTTTCCATGCTTACTTTTTTTGTTTTTTTGTTTTGGGGCCACACCCTGTGACACTCAGGGGCTATTACTGGCATGCACTCAGAAATCACTCCTGGCTCCAGGTACCATATGGGATGCCGGGGATCTAACCCAGATCTGTCCTGAGTCAGCTGTGTGCAAGGCAAATGCCCTACCACTGTATATTGCTCCGGCCCCTGTGTTTACATTTTAATATCTGGTTAGGGTTAGGCTTTTTATTAAAAGTTATTGTAAGGGATAGGGATTATGTAGATGTAACCCCACCCCACATTCTTCCTGTGTAACCTTACCTACTAACCTTACCTACAATAAAGACCTGTTCATTTCTGGGCAGGGTCTTTGGTAGGTAACAAAAAGGTTTGGCCTAAGGGACAAAGGGGGGTTTGCATGGATGGAGGTTGAAGAAAAGGCAGGAGAGATGGCTGAAAGAAGCTAAGATGCAGGGCAAGCTGAAGATACCATGTGCTTAAATAGGTTTATGATATAGACCACACATGTTGGCCAGGGCAAATAAAGATGTTATCTCCTGAAGAAGCCTGCCTGTGTGTTTTCTACCTGCAGAGGTCACCTCAGAACTGCTGGCTGAACTGGGGGGCATACACATGGTCCTGGGCTGGAGGAAAAAGACCCCTCCATCACCATCCACCACCATCCAAGCCCATCCAAAGGGCTTAATGCAACATGCAGAGATACATTTTAGGTTTGACTTTAAGTTAAAAATTCAAGTTACATATAGGATGATGGTTAAATTTTGCCTAATTTTAGATACTGACTAACCTCCTCTAAGTGTCACTGATCAACTTTCCGGAAAGGGGGATTAAATGACTCCAGGCCCTGTGACCTACTCAGTTTTTCTATGCCAGAGAAAAGTAATTCTGGGAACAGGAAGGATGAAGAGTTTGCCAAAATCCCCAGTAGTCCCCAGCCACACATTTGCCTCTGAGACTATAAAAGCCACCCTAAATCAGTTTACTTTAGGAGCACTATCCCCAGTAATTTTAAACAATGTCATCGCTATTCCTGCCCTTCCCAACTCTAATCCAAGTTTGAACTGGTTAATATTTATGACTGAAAATTAATTTATTAGAGCAAAGGTACAGACGATCCAATTTTTATAAGTTATTTAATGCAGATTGGATTCCATATTAAATTTAACTTAAAAATTTTTAACTTAAGAGACATTTTGACTATATAGATGACAGACCCAGTTGAGAATTTCTTGTGCTTGAACTTCTTGTCTGTAGTTTTTCTTTTTTTCTTTTTTTTCCTTTTTTTTTGATTTCTTTTCTTTTTTTTTTAATAATTTACTTTTTTTTTCTTTTCAATATTTTACATGTATTTTCTTTTTTTTGTAATTTAACCAACTTTATTACATACATGATTGTATTTGCATTTCATTCATGTAAAGAACACCACCCATCACCAGTGTAACATTCCCATCACCAATGTCCAAAATCCCCCTCTTCCCCACCCAACCGCTGCCTGTCACACCCGGCGGTGCTCAGGGGTTACTCCTGGATGTCTGCTCAGAAATAGCTCCTGGTTGGATTTTTAGCAGCACGGGCGGGCAGCTGGCAGACCTCCGTATGTGCCAGCGGCCTTTTGGCCTGGCCTAGGGTGGGGGGCCCGGACCTGGGTCACCCGAACCCCCTCTCCCCCTTTCCTCCGGATATCCAGGTGGGTTTCTGGGAGGAGCTCATGGGGCACCCTGGGTTTTCCCCACTCCCAGGCCGGGTCTGGGGACCGGCCTAGGTTGGGCTTAAATCCCTGTCCTTCGGGCTTGGGAGGGTCTCTCTCCCTTCCTGGAGCTGGATTTTTAGCAGCACGGGCGGGCAGCTGGCAGACCTCCGTATGTGCCAGCGGCCTTTTGGCCTGGCCTAGGGTGGGGGGCCCGGACCTGGGTCACCCGAACCCCCTCTCCCCCTTTCCTCCGGATCTCCAGGTGGGTTTCTGGGAGGAGCTCATGGGGCACCCTGGGTTTTCCCCACTCCCAGGCCGGCTCCAGAGGTTGGATCAGGGGGTGGCGTTTGATCTGGGGGGTGGCAGATAATTTCTCAGCTATACTCAGGCTGTCACTGGCAATTTCATACCAGTCTACATTTTGAAACCACGCGGGGGCTAGCCCCCCGCGCGATCATATGCTCCTCCCAACCATCAGTACCCCAGATTTACCCTTCTTAACTTCAGTAACACACAGCTTCAATCTCTGACCAAAGACATACAGTAGATCTTACAAATCCCAGAACTATTTAGAAGGACATAAATCGAACACATATTGAACACATATATCTTTTGAATATTTTATGATTATTTTCTTTAACTGCTGTAACTCTCTATATATTCTTCTACCATGATGTTTCTATCCACTTTTCATCTTGTCTTTTCTTTGTAAGCTGTTCAGTAAGGATTGTGGTGGAACTGTCCCTCAGTTTGATGCCTATGATTGAACTATGTCATGGAAATTGCTGGTCTTGTTCCTATTGCCTCCAGATGCACCAATAACGCTTCGTGGCATTGATCCTTGTTTGCATAGACACATTAAAATGGGAAAACACTATACATACAGATTAGTTATTATCTAATAAATCTCATTACAATGTACCTTACACCCTGAATATTGATATAATGACCTGGCATAGGCCCCAGTTGAATGGGCATTCTCCATTCACGCTGGAACCAGGCAAGCTATCTACGAAACATCCAAGGTCTTTTATAGCAACAGTTGGAAGCAGTCCTCTACCAGGAAAGACACTACCAAGGGTGTGACATCGACCTCCTAAAAAGACACTGCCGTTTACACTGAGAAGACGTGACAACAACAATGACCTGCGAGAAGACATGACAACAACGATGACCTGCTCTACAGGACATGGTTCTCTCTATTGCCCCTTAAGTGTGAGGTGAAACGAGAGGATGCTCTGCACCATCCTGACTGTAATATGGGATATGCAGACTCCAGGATCTTTAATACAGAAGAATGATACCAACAACAGAGACTATGTGAGGAATGGAGGTGTATTGCCACTACAGACTATGACTTGAATTGGACAAACTAGTTTGCCTGGAGCCTAGAATCAGTCCTGTGCCAGGAAACTTCAGGGGTAGGGTCTCCATGTATTTAGACCATAATTTGTCTTTCCATGTCCCTTATGTTTTGGTGGGCCTATGCAAACAAATGCCACTTTAATATCGTTTTTTACTATGTTCTCTTGACTCCAATCCTTAAGAAAAACAACCCATTAAAACTTTTGAGGTTAACTTAAACTAGTAAGCATGTGCATGGAACTAGATAAATGTACTTTGCCCTCAATGTTTAAAGAGTTACATAAGTCTAATATCTTTAGATTATATGGTGTGCTGCTAAGAAACAATATGTACTACAACTGGGGATTTGAGGGACAAAGTAATTGTATTGTACATGGGTTCAGTTTTGTTTTTCTTAATGTTCTTTGGCTGAAAGTTCAAGGCTGGGATATCATCGATGGAACTACTGAGAATCCTGTTTATGGGTGATTGGGCTTCCACTGTAACTTTACCCTGTCCTCTTTCTTTGCATCTTTGTTGTCATAATTAAAATAATAAAAAAAATAATTAAAAAAAAAAAAAAAAAAAAAAGAAATAGCTCCTGGCAGGCACGGGGTACCATATGGAATACCAGGATTCGAACCAATCACCTTTGGTCCTGGATCGGCTACTTGCAAGGCAAACACCGCTGTGCTATCTCTCCGGGCCCGTCTGCAGTTTTTCTAAAGGAAAAACAATTGTTGCATTTAAACAGTTAGTACTAAATAAATGATGATAGCCCAGTAACTGTACAGACTGATTTGAAATTCAGTCCTGTTGTTTTATATAACCTCCTGGAGGGATTTTTTTTATTTGAGATTTAAATTTGTAGCATAGAAAAACAGTGAAAAGTATAAAGTATAATTTTCTCAATAGCTGCAAATTTTAATTTTTTTATTATTTTATATATTTTTTTAAGTTTTAATTTTTACATGCAATATTTCACTGAATTTTAATACTGTTTTGCGTAAATTGAGATAGAGCATATTGGCTTCAGGTGGATAATGACTCACTATATGCTATATGTATTGAAAACTGATAATATATTTTTAGTTAAATTAATTCATTTAATAGATTATTTTTGCTCGGTTTCGGAACCACACTGGTGGCACTCAGGACTTATTCCTGGTCCTACCCTCACAAGTCATTTCTGGTGTGCTGGGAATCAAATGCATATCAGCTTATTAAAGGCAAGCACCCTTTACACTTTTACCACTGTACTATAACTTTGCCCTCTAATGGCTAATTGTTTTGAAACTAAAAAAAAAAAATAGGGAGAGAGACTAGACTGATTGCCTTATATGGCTCCAATACAGGGTTCTGATCCTCATACAATCCCCCAAGCTTAAAAGAACTGATGGGACAATACAACATTTAAATTACTGTTTAAAAAAATAACATTTAAAAAAGAAGACAGATACAGTAATATGGCTTCATAGTTTCCTAAATTGTCCTTTTAACAGATTTTTCTATATACTAATTACTAGAAATTAAGTGCATGAAAGATTATACAAATCTGAAATAAAATGATTGAATTTCAAACTTCTAGATATAAATTCTATTGAATAGTTGGAAGAGTTGTGCTTTCTCCTAAATGAGGGAAAGAGGGGAGATGACCCAAATTAGGAGGTGCTCAGGGGCTATTCCAGGCATTTCCAGGTACTTAAACACTTATTGGATTAATTGAGCCCTCTACAACTAAAACCAATGATCTTCTGGTCTTTGCAGATAAAATTGTTGACCTCTTGGATGAAAGAACCACAATGATGGACCTTCCCTGCAGGCTGAAAAAGTTCTGCTGCACTGTATCCTTTAATTAAGTTGCTATTTTTGCTTAGTGGCGCTATGATATCTCATGTCAAGTTGCTAAGGGCAACATACTTTGCTTTTCCATCTTTGTCTGCTCCCCTCAAAAAAATCATTTTTTTTTCAAAGTTTCAGATGTGAAAAGTCTCTCAGAGGAAGAAAAATATCCCCAAACTATGCTCTCACATAATCTAATCATAATTATAAAGATCTATCTCAGTTCAACAATTTATATAAGTTGGCTTATCTAATGCACTATTAGGTTTGTTTGTTGTTGTTGTTGTTGTTTTGCATTTTATTATGGGATCTTAGAGGAATTATCTTCAGGATGTGAAGACATGAAAAGACTTCTAGCCATTGGATTTTATTTTTTTAAGTAAAAACTGGTTTTATTTGGAGGCACTGAGGAAGGGAAGGGAGAGGATAAGAGAGAGTGAGTGAGAGAGAGAGAGAGAGAGAGAGAGAGAGAGAGAGAGAGAGAGAGAGAGTAATGTACTCAAGAGAGAGCCAGGCTTCTCCAAAGGTGTAGAGAGCTTCAGTGCATATCCCAGAATGAAAGCAGGTAAGTAAGAAGTCCACATCTCAAGGGGCAAGACGCTGGTGACCTATGCTCAGGCACCATATACCTTGGCAATAATGTGCCAGTCATTGGGATTTATAATCAAGTTATTTGGATCAGCAAGATGTGCTACAGGTAGCTTCTCATAGCAGGATAACCTTGTTTTTGCTTTTGGGGGAGTGATGGGATGGTGGAATGGGACTCACAAGCAGTGCTCAGAAGACCTACAGTCCCTCCTGGCGATTCTGGGTCACCCAGACCAACAGTTCAATACAAAAGACTAAAGATGTAATACTGTTGGGTTCTGAGGTGCTATCCATTAGCCAGATTACCCCAACAATGATTACAGCCATCCAGGGCTATTCCCAATGATGCTGAGGGGACTATGTGGTGCCAGGGATAAAATCAAGTTCTGGTACAAGCAAAGCATACATCTTTACCTTTCTTTTTTTTTCCCCCAGGGGAGAGCGCGCACACACTACCACAAATTACGCAGTTGAGTTTCCCACATTTGGGGAAATCGCAGGGGTCAGCACACCCGGAGTGCAATGGGTGAGCCTCGCCCTGGGGAAACCACCTTCGTGATCATGGTATCGCCCCTGCCAGGTAAGTATCATCTTTACCCTTTTAATGTCTCTCTGGACCCTGGTTTTGATCTTTTTTTTCTTTTGTGCTTGGGCCACACCTACTGTGCCCAGGGCTTACTCCTGGCTCTAGGATCAATCGTAGCAAAGCTCCAGTGCTGGGGATTAAATCTGGTTGGTCACATGGAAGGCAAACAATCTACTCACTACACTCTTTATATGCCCCCTGGTTTTGCTATCAAGGTAAGATTGACAGGACCTTAGGTTTGACAATTACCAGTCAGCCTTTCTCCTACTTCCTTACATTCAATTAATATCCAATTCTTTGTTTTGTTTTGCTGGACCAGGAATCAAACCTCAGACTTCATACAAGAAATTGCTCTATTGATAAACTACGTAACCAAACCCCAATTCTTAGTAATATTAACCCCAGACTATTTCTCAAATATATCTAATGTAATTCTTCCTGTTTATCATTATTATTATTATTATTATTATTATTATTATTATTATTTTGGTTTTTGGGCCACACCCAGTGAAGTTCAGGGGTTACTCCTGACTATGATCTCAGGAATCGCTCCTGGCTCGGGGGACCATATGGGATGCAGAGGATTGAACCGAGGTCTGTCCTGGATCAGCTGCGTTCAAGGCAAATGCCCTTCTGCTGTGCTATCACTCCAGCCCTGTTTATTTCTTTTTTTGTTTGTTTGTTTTGTTTTTTTGTTTGTTTTTGTTGGGTCACACCCGGCACCGATCAGGGGTTACTCCTGGATCTACACTCAGAAATTGCTCCTGGCAGGCTCGGCCCCAATTTATTTACTTTTTTTTTTTTTTGGTTTTTGGGGCCACACCCATTTGATGCTCAGGGGTTACTCCTGGCTAAGCACTCAGAAATCGCCCCTGGAGTTGGGGGGAGCATATGGGACACCGGGGGATCAAACTGCGGTCCTTCCTTGGCTAGCGCTTGCAAGGCAGACACCTTACTTCTAGTACCATCTCTCTGGCCTCTGTTTACTTTATTTCTAATCCTTCCTACTTACTGTCTACTTCAGCCCAGGCCATTTATAGTATAAAACACTCCAATGGCTCCTCTTTGAATAGGAGGAAATTTCAGGCTCCTCAATGAATCATACAAAGACTCTCCAAGATGGTACCACTTATCTGCTAACCCTCATCTTTCACTCAGCAGCCTAATAAACTCAGTTCTTACGGTTCTCTGAACTCAGTGGATCTTCTCATCTCTATGTTCTGTGCCCCTACCGCTCTTATGAACCCCTATATCAAATGGTTGATTCTGGTTGCTCTTTAGCCTCTTATAGGACAGACTCCTGGAAACACTTTCCCAGCCCAGTCAAAGTGAGTTCTCACCTCGCAATTTTCCAATGTTTCTCAATGTTTCCCTGAACATTCTCTGTAGTTGTCAAATTAACCATTAACCATATAAGTGGGAGGCTGGAGCAGTAACACAGCAAGTAGGGTGTTTGCCTTGCAAGTGGCTGACCCAAGTTTGATCCCCAGCATCCCATAAGATCCTCTGAGTCTATCAGAAGTAATTTCTGAGTACAGAGCCAGGAATAACCCCTGAGCACTGCCAGCTATGACCCAAAAACAAAACAAACAAAAATAAAAATAAAAAATTCAGATGAGGGGGCCAGCAGGAAGTGTACTTGCCTCACATGCAACTGATAACTCAAGTTTGCTCTCTGGCATCTCATATGGTCCCCTAAGCCTACCAGGAGTGATCCCTGAGCACAGAGCCAGGAGGAAGTCATAAGCACCACTGGATATGACCCAAAAACTTTATGAACTTGGAATCTCCATGGTCATTGTCCAAGTAGTTGGGTCCACAACCAGGCAAAGTCCTGGCTTTTCTTCCTATGTTCAGGAAGGGCATCTCTTCCCGCTTTGTGTTCAGAGAGTTATTCTCTCTAGGTTGCTTATTTAGTCACTATCAAGGAACATTCAGAAAATGTATCCCTGGGTCTATGAGTCTAGTTGTGACCCAATCTACTGGAGGGTGGAGAGAGAGAGAGAGAGAGAGAGAGAGAGAGAGAGAGAGAGAGAGAGAGAGAGAGAGAGAGAGAGAGAGAGAGAGAGAGAGAGAGAGATATTCAGCTATCAGCTGGAGATAGAACATGCTTATTTCAAACTTTATGGAAACTATCTAAGGTCTGAAGTCTTTTGACGTGGAACATATCACTTTTCCTCTTGTGTAGTTCAGCTCCAACAGTTTTGTAGTAGTTTTCTCTTAGATCAGTAACACTTAGGAAGATCCCATGTCACTGAAAAGAATATAATCAGACTGGAAGAAAATGTGACTTAAAAATTCCAAAATGGCCCTCTGAGACTGCAGAACACTGAGTGGGGCTTTCCCTGGTCAAAACCATGCCAAGAAGATGTCAGAATTGTGACCCTGTGGTAAGGCATGCTTTCAATCTCTAATGAATATTTCTCTAAGGCAAAGGAAACAATAACAGGAATGACAGCAACCACCTCCTGCACTCCTTTAATAAAGATGGGATTAGAAGATTGTGTAAAAGACAGGATAGAACAAGGGGTATTGTCTTTATAATACTCTCAGTTCCTCTAAGTGTCTAGAAAGCCAGCTAGCAAATGTTCCAAGTATGTGGGAGGGAAGGAAGGAAGGAAGGAAGGAAGGAAGGAAGGAAGGAAGGAAGGAAGGAAGGAAGGAAGGAAGGAAGGAAGGAAGGAAGGAAGGAAGGAAGGAAGGAAGGAAGGAAGGAAGGAAGGAAGGAAGGAAGGAAGGAGGAAGGAAGGAAGGAGGAAGGAAGGAAGGAAGGAAGGAAGGAAGGAAGGAAGGAAGGAAGGAAGGAAGGAAGGAGGAAGGAAGGAAGGAAGGAAGGAAGGAAGGAAGGAAGGAAGGAAGGAAGGAAGGAAGGAAGGAAGGAAGGAAGGAAGGAAGGAAAGACATTTGTTAACCATGGGTTTATTTAAATATTTAGTGAATCCCTTTTATAAACAAGAACCTGAATAGGTCACAAATGTGCCCCTTTTATTCACTTTCTATTCCCAATACTTGATATGGTACTTGTTTTTTTGTTTTGTTTGTTTGTTTGTTTGTTTGGGCCACACCCAGCATTGCTCAGGGGTTACTCCTGGCTGTTTGCTCAGAAATAGCTCCTGGCAGGCACGGGGGACCATATGGGACACCAGGATTCGAACCAAGCACCTTTGGTCCTGGATTGGCTGCTTGCAAGGCAAGTGCCAAGGCAAACGCTGCTGTGCTATCTCTCCGGGCCGATATGGTACTTGTTACTCAACTGAATGTCAAAATACATTTTAATGGAGATCACCTTTTGCAGACAGATCTCTCTAGACATGATTCTCAGTGAAAACTGGTGAAAAAGACACTTCAAGCTGCCATCAAAAGCCCCTGAAAATGGCTCTATGGCAGAGAGAAAGTAGAAGAAATCTGAGAATTCAAGAATTAAAAGGTGGGGCCGGAGAGATAGCACAGTGGCGTTTGCCTTGCAAGCAACCAACACAGGACCTAAGGTGGTTGGTTCGAATCCCGGCATCCCATATGGTCCCCCCTACCTGCCAGGAGCGATTTCTGAACAGATAGCCAGGAGTAACCCCCTGAGCGCTGCCGGGTGTGGCCCAAAAACAAAAAAAAAAAAAAAAAAAAGAATTAAAAGGTATCGGTGTTATTTAAGTCAAGACAATTACCTTCCTAAGTACCCTCAGTTCAAACTAGGAGATCACACTTAGAGTGAAGAAACCAATAACATGGGCGACTGTTTCCCTGATCCTGAGTTCAGGATTAAGTCATTAGTATTTCTCTTTTTTGTTGTTTTGTTTTTGTTTTTGGGTCACACCCGGCAGCGCTCAGGGGTTACTCCTGACTCTATACTCAGAAATCGCTCCTGGCAGGCTTGGGGGACCACATGGGATGTCGGGATTCGAACTACCGTCCTTCTGCATGCAAGGCAAACACCCTACCTCCATGCTATCTCTCCAGCCCCAGGCCATTAGTATTTCTAACCCAGTTATGGTAAGCCCCTAACTGAGACTAAGTTGTGGGCTAGTGCAATGGAGAAGTGGGGTCCCTTAAACCACCATAGGAAAAAGGCGAATTTTACTGTGGGTGCAGAAAACTCCAGCAACCCCATCCAGTTTGTCAGAAAATGGCTCTGCATTAGGAGAGGCCACAACTGCTTTGTACCAAGTGCTCAACTCCTCAACTCTGAGGAGTCACTTAGTCCCCCACTCAGGGCTCAGAATACTGGTTTAGAAATTTTTCCTGGGCCCGGAGAGATAGCACAGCGGCGTTTGCCTTGCAAGCAGCCGATCCAGGACCAAAGGTGGTTGGTTCGAATCCTGGTGTCCCATATGGTCCCCCGTGCCTGCCAGGAGCTATTTCTGAGCAGACAGCCAGGAGTAACCCCTGAGCACCGCCGGGTGTGGCCCAAAAACCAAAAAAAAAAAAAAAAAAAAAAAAAAAGAATTTTTTCCTATAGATGGGGGTATAGGGACAAGGAAAATCAAGTCATAAAACAAATACTTCCTGATCTCTCCCAAAGGAACTGGTTTCAGTTGCAAGAGTAAATATTAGATAACACCTTTTTTTTAAACCCAAAACAAAGATCATCCCTGTTTTATTTTTAATATGTTTGTTTACAACTTGGTTTTACCCCATCCTGGTTCCTTTATAACTGTTTACACTTAGTTTTGCCCCAAAACAGAGAGAATTTTACATGTAAGCCTAAAAAGAACTGACTCAGGATAAGCCCACCTAGACGGAATTAGCTGGAGATATGTACTTTTTATCTATCACTGGACTCTCCACTGCCCAGTGATGAATTGAACTGGTCAATAAAGAGAGGTCGGTTAGATGGGCTCAAGGCCAAGAGATTGGAACCCCCACCACCCACCACCACCACCACCCACCACCACTACCACTACCCCCCCCACACACACACTCCATGCCTTTTCTTTCATAAAAGTGTCTCCGTTTATTAATTCTTGTAACGACTCTGCTTCAGACTCATTCTCCAGGCGTTGGATTTCATTGAATGGAGCCATACACTTGATGACACAGCTTCAGGGTCAACTGAGGTTTTCAGTGAAAACAAGTATCACTTTTTTCCCTTTGAGAAGCACTAACAAGATTCACGTGGGCACAGAATATTTTCTGGAGGATCATCGATTAACATCATGGGCAAATACTTTGGGATCAGCTGTCCTGCTCTCATCACTGTACTATTTGGATGTACTATTTGTACTATTTGGATCCAGCTTCTCCTTTCTCAATTTTTGAAAAGCAACCAAGCCATGAAAGGAGAGATTTCTTTCTTTTCTTCATGTAGGCAGAGGGACTGTCAAATGACTGCACTGGGAGGAGCATAGGAAAAGATTGAAAGCAAAAATGGCAGAGACCAGTTAGTCCCCAAAGCCTATACCTGAGGAGAAAGGTAGGATTATGTAGGTGTCTGAATAAGCTCCACCCTGGCTTTTGCATGAGCGATGCACTATAAGCAACATCTATAGTCTTATTTAATGAGCAGCCTGCCAGAGCAGAAGGTAAGTCCTTGGTTAGGGGCAAGGTAGCACACCCAGCTATGCCCAGGACTTACTCTTGTCTCTGTGCTCATGGATCAGTCCAGGCTATGCTCAGGGGATCATATGCAGTGTCAGGCCTGAATCAGGGTCAGCCCTGTAGACAGCAAGCACTTTGCTCCTCAATTCTCTCATCCACTCTCATTGTTTGCTTGTTTTTATTATTTGTTTTGTTTTGTTTTTTGGGTAACACCCAGCGGCGCTCAGGGGTTACTCCTGGCTTTACACTCAAAAATCGCTCCTGGCAGACTCAGGGGACCATATGAGATGCCGGGATTCGCACTACTGTCCTTCTGCATACAAGGCAAACACCTTACCTCCATGCTATCTCTCTGGCCCCATTGTTTGTTTGTTTGTTTGTTTTTGTTTTGTTTTTTGTTTTTTGTTTTTTTTTGGTTTTTGGGCCACACCAGGCGGTGCTCAGGGGTTACTCCTGGCTGTCTGCTCAGGAATAGCTCCTGGCAGGCTCGGGGGACCATATGGGACACCGGGATTCGAACCAACCACCTTTGGTCCTGGATTGGCTACTTGCAAGGCAAACACCGCTGTGCTATCCCTCCGGGCCCTGTTTGTTTGTTTTTAATGCATGAAGTGTTTCAAGGGGATTACTGGACTGAAAGCAAAGGCACCTCTGCATCAGGAGTCATCCCTGAGACTAGCCGGGTTAAGCCCTGAATACCATTGAAGCAGATGTGGCCACAAAACAGAGCAAACAAACAAACAAACAAAAACTCACAGTGGGAATAACTTTTCCTTCTGCTTTGCTCAAGATGCTGCCTTCACCCTTCTGCACACACAGAACCTGAACAAGCACCTAGGGGACCAGACATTTTCAGGCCATACATTCTGGAAGTGGCAATCCCAGGCTTCTGGAGGACAGCATGGAGGTGTCCTGATCAGGGAGAAGAAGAGTTAATGAACCTATTTGGCGTCATGGACCCCTTCTCCTCGCAACTCCCCCCTCACCATGATTCAAGGACATCCTTTAAATTCCTTTCTTACTGCACTTTATTTGCAAGCCCATAAATAGTGCCTCTTCAAACACAGACTGAAAGGCCAAACTAATGAAAGAGGTAAGACTGTTTCTGGGCTGAAGTACTTATTGTATTTACACAGGTCAGAGTTATAGTGGTCAAGCTGATCTCAACTTAAATAAAGGGTGAATTGAAGAATTCGAGCGCAACAGTCTCATTCTTGAGGTGCTCACGACATGGGGCAATTTTCTTAAACCCTACAGCTGACATTATGTACCTAGTAGCTACAAGTGTGGTACCAGGGACACACTGGGACACTTGAGACAGGTGTTGGGGAAAGAAACTGTCACCTGCTATGTGATTGACACTTGTCTTTTTTTTTTTTTTTTTTGGTTTTTGGGCCACACCCGGTAACGCTCAGGGGTTACTCCTGGCTATGTGCTCAGAAGTTGCTCCTGGCTTGGGGGACCATATGGGATGCCGGGGGATCGAACCGCGGTCCGTCCAAGGCTAGCGCAGGCAAGGCAGGCACCTTACCTTTAGCGCCACCGCCCGGCCCGACACTTGTCTTTGATCACTAGTAGTCAGTGATGGGGTGTGGCAGAGGAAGGGAATCTTTCTTTAAGTTGCTCTCAAGGAGGCCCAATACCGTTTCTCCCTTATAACTGCCAGCATGGCAAATACCCCTTTAACTCAAGGCCTCTACTTTAACAAATAAGAAAGTTTAGAGTTTAGAGCAGTTTGTTTTAAATCCCTATTTAGAGTAGTTTGCTTTAGGTAGGTTGGTTGTTATGTCAGTAGGAAGTAGAGAGATAGGAAGGAGAGTGGATGGAAAGACAGAGAGAAGGAGAACTAGGTAGTAAAACAGGTAAGGAGGGAACAAGTAGGTGGGGACAAAGGTCATTCAGAAGCAGGCATGTAGTAAGAGTAAGGTAGTGGGAATTAGAAAACAGGTGTGGGGGGACCTGAGGGATAGAGCAACAGTAGGGCATTTGCCTTGCATGTGACCCATCTGGGACAGATGCGGGTTGAATCCCCAATATTCTATATGGTCCTCTAAGCTACCAGGAATGACTTCTGAGCACATAGCCAGGAGTAACCCCTGAGCATGCCAGGTGTGGCCCATAAACAAAAACAAAAGAGAACAAAAAAGCAGGCAGGTGTGTAGATAGATATTAGGAAGAAGGCTGCAGTCAGAGGCAGACTGGGACAAAGCAGGAAGGTAGGAGGGAGACATGGACCCTGCCAGGAACCAAGTTGCCTCATCTTTTCAGAATTCAAGTTCACGATGACACACAGGAGCTGAGTAGAGGAGCTGGACAGCTCATGTGTGGAGACTTCTTGGCTATCCAAACAGCTGGCTGAAGCGATGCTGGCCCAAGCTGGGAAACAGTCTCCTGGAGTCTTAGGACATCACCCTAAAAGGCAACAAACATAATAGCCCCTTTCTTCTCCTCTGTTTTCCGCAATCCACCAACATTTTCCAAAGTAAGCATGATGCTCTGGCTTTCCTAATCCTCTACACAAACATCCTCCCAACCCCAGCTGCTCTCTCGGGGGTGGCTTCATGACTGACATGCCTTTTGCTCATGACACAGCATAGACTAGACATACATAACCAGTCCCTAACAAGGATGAAACAAACAGAACAAAACAGAGTCGATGATTGAATTCATTAAAAAGCAAAATAAATGTAGTGGGGATGCTGTCCTGGATGGGGGAAACATCCCCAGTACCTGGTCTCGAGTAGCAGGAGACACACAGATGGCTTGTTAAAGACGGAAATTTCTAGAAGGGGAAGGAGCTCCCATTTTTCCAGGAGGGCGTTTAAGGACACCTGTTCCAGCGTGGCTCGTCCAGGCAGATTAGCTGATGTCCACTAGAGGGAGTCGGGGCTCTTCCGTGGCAGAGTGATCTGAAAGAGTGATCTTCCCAGGCCTGAGTGATCTGAAAGGTGAAACAGCATGGGGAAGAGGAGATCCCACTTACACCCAGGAGCTGTCAGTTTCAGGGAATGGCTGAGCTCTTCTTCCAACCAGCACCCCCTTGGTCACTAGAAGACGTGTGCTTGTCTTGCTTCCCTTTCTACTGGAAGAGAAATGAAAAAGAGCAAGCGACTGGGGAGCTTCTGAGCTCCACTGACAACTGGTGGAGTTCACCTCCTTTCATCTTAAGGGATAACTTCAGTCTTTCCTTAGCTGTTGCTCCATCATCTCTGACTCCAGTGTCACTCAGAGGTCATTTAGCAAGCAATGATGCAAGTTTCTTTCCCCTTCAACGGGCAACTGCTGCTGAAAGTATGTTCTGAAATTTAGTGTAAAAGATGCATTTCTTAAGAGTCTTAGGATTCCCTGTTAAGTGTTTGGAGGGCAGTAGTAGTACAGAAGGTACGGTGTTTGTCTTGCACTAGGGGCCAACCTGGATTCAGTACTTGGTACCCCCAAATCCCCAAAGTACTGCCAGGGATTACTGACAGTAGTAGAGCCCGGAGTAAGCCTTGAGCACCGGTGGATGTGGTGCCCAAACCAAAAAAACAAGAACATGAGAATTTCCTTATATAGGGACTGGAGTGATAGAACAGAGGTAGGGCATTCGCCTTGCACACAGCTGACCCAGGATTGACCCAAGTTCAATCCCTGACATTCCATATGATCATCTGAGCCTGCCTGGAGCGATTTCTGAGCGCAGAGCCAGGAGTAACCCCTGAGTGCCTCCAGGTATGCCCCCCACTCACACACACACACACACACACACACACACACACACACACACACACACACAAATACCCTGGAAAGATAGTATAGTTGGTAGGGTACCTGCCTTGAATGTGGCTAGCCTAGTTTGATTCCTGTAACCCCAGATGGTCCCATAAAAATCAGCAGGGGTGATCCCTGAGTGCAGAACCAGGAGTAAACTCTGAGCACCACCAGCTGTGGCCCCAAAACCAAAAATAGAACATGGCAAAACCAAACCCACAGAGAGGTGAGACAAGTATTAGTGATAGGACTATTTATAATAGCACAATCAGAAAGCAAATGAAATGTTTCATCACTTAGTAAAATAAATTCAGATTTTGTGTTATCTCACAGATTCAATGGAAGAGAACCAGGTGACTTGCTAGAGTCTGAGTCTATGTGATTACATGTACAATGTAAAAATATAGAAAATAAAAATAGGATTTGTCCATGGTTAAGTGTGTAAAGTTAAAGATGCTAGAAATCTACAGGTATAAATAACTAGGAAGGGTCCTAGCAAGGCCACTAATGGTAGTGAGAACACTGGGAGTTACAGAAGTAATCAGAGAGGCTGGAGAGATAGCACAGTGGGTGGGGCATTTGCCTTTAACATAGCCAATCGGATTCAATCCCAGGCATCCCAGGTTTCCTGAGCCTGCCAGGAGTGATTTCTGAGGGCAGAGCTGGGAGTAAGCCCTGAGCTCCACTGGGTGTGGCCCAAAACCAACCAACCAAACAACAACAACAACAACAAAACCCAGAGATAATCAGTTCTGCCTCACTAGCCAAACCCAGAACCTACCATCTCATTCATCCATCCATTTATTCATCCACTCATCTATCTATCTGTCACCCACCCACCCATATTTTTACCTACTACCCATCCATTTATCCAGCCATTTGTTCATCTATCCATTAAAAAAATCCTAAAACGTTCTCTCTGTTCTGATCTTGCCTTCAAGCCACAGCCCATATTGGGAGGAGTATGGAAACCACAAAATCTATCGCATTAGCCAAGCAGAATAATCTCTAGACTTTGAACTTGTAAAATGTTCCTATGTTCTTCTCCAAACTTCTTATCTGTTTGTGGTGGATTGAGTTTGTCTACCTAAACTGAACATTGTAAATGATTAACTGGTAGACAGTGAACGCCTGCCTAATCCTTTTGGCCAGCTCCCCAAACAGAAACTTTCCCTATCTGGCCAATATTGTGCTAGCTTTTCAGAGAAACTTTTCTTTCAAATTGTCAAAGCAGGGGCTGGAGCGGTGGTGCAAGGGGTAAGGCATCTGCCTTGCCTGCGCTAGCCTAGAACAGACCGTGGTTAGATTCCCGGCGTCCCATATGGTCCCCCAAGCCAGGAGCGATTTCTGAGTGCATAGCCAGGAGTAACCCCTGAGCGTCACTGGGTGTGGCCCAAAAACCAAAAAAAAAAAAAAAAAGGTCAAAGCAGTCCTTTTAGTATTTTCTTTGTTCTATTTTGTTTGGGGGCCACACCCAGTTGTGCTTAAGGCTTACTTCTGGCTCTGTACTCAGGATCAGTCCTGACAGGCTTGAGAAAACATAAAATGCTGAGAATCAAACTTAAGTGCAAAGCAAGTACTCTACCTGTTGTTATATCCCTCCAGTCCCTAAACACACTCCCTTTAGAATTATTTTTTTGTCTCATTTATCTATTTCTTTAGAATCTCATAACTGTGTTCTTATTTCAAATGCACCGCATAGCACCTCTGTTATTTATCTCCTCTGGAACCTGTCTGAGGACCAGAGTGTGTCAAAGCAAAAAGAAAGGCATGAATGAGAAGGCACGTCCATTGGGAGGAAAGAAAGGATATTTCAGATGGAAAAAGGAAAAGACAACTGTCCTTTTTATGCCTAGAAGCACCCAGGAATCAGGACTCCAGTGGCCATAAAATACCCATTAGAAACACTGCTTGTTTCCCTGAGAGGGACCTCAACAGCTCATAAGTGTGTGGAAGAAATCTCAGACTGTCTTAACACATGGAGGTCATTCAACCTTTTTCTATGTACCTAGGCAATAGGAACCATCTCTTCCCAGAGGCCCCTAGATAATAACCAGTGTTAGTGATATTATATCTTCCCTGTAAGATGATCTGAATCCCTCCCAAACCTCACCTTCAATGAAGAGGAAAATCCAGGAATCATCTCAAGCAAACACACACACACACACACACACACACACACACACACACACACACACGCACGCACGCACACACCCCTCACACTGTGTATGGTACCCTGAGCATACCCTGGTTTTCTGCTATTAGAGTGACATTTTAGTTTGTGCACCCTTAACACTGAAAAATCTCCCTGGTTTTAGAAGTCATACTATTCTATGGAAAGCAATTTGAGGCTTCTAAACAGGCTGGTGTTGCCATTAACAGTAAATAATGTGGAAAAATAGCCATAGTAGACATGATTCATGTAACATGAATCATAAAGCCATTATAAAGAGTTTTTCAGAGATAAGGGAGATTCTTACTTCACATTTAATGTCAGATATTTTTGAAAATCAGTAAGTAAACAGAGTGTAATTTATTACTATCATAGTGTTCTAAATAGACAACAAGAGCAAGCCATATTCTATAGACCAGGGCCCAAATAAAGTGGATTTATTTTTAATATGTCACTGTTTAAAGAAAGTCTGATCTATTTGCCTAAAAATATTGCACTCTGTCAAATGTCCTCTTGAAGTATAAGGCTATTTTGCTTGCAATATTTAAAAGTGGTTATTCAGATATTTGACATTTTCATAGCTGCCAATATTTTAGAATTCTCACAGGGTTGCTTAGCCTAAGAAAATTCTAGTCTCTTGAGCATTATATCAAGGAAGCTGTTATAACTTCAAAGACATAGCGTTATTTTTCATATGAAATGACAGGATATGAAGGTAAAATTTTAGCCAGACTTCACTTAAGAAGCAATAAAATTCTATCTATTCAGTGCCCAGGAAATGATACTGCATAGCTTTATGTTGTTTTTTTTTTTTTTTTTTTTTTTTTTTTTTTTTTTTGAGTCCATGCTATTTCCCAGGAAAAAATATTGCAGGTCTGAAATTTTCTTTGGATTTTTTTTAAAAAGTAGTCCATTAAAAACTTTAATAACACATAGGTATGAGTGAGAAGCCTGCATGGAATCAGTTCCTCTACCTCTCAATGCCTGTAGACACTGTATTTGCCTGTTCATGGCACAGCATATTGAAAAGGAAAACAAGAATGAAACCTCAGTACCTCAAGACTGAAAATGTTATTATCTTATCGACTTTATAAAACACAAAATCTTGTTGAAACTCAGAGTTTATTATTAACCTTTCCAAAGCACTCTTCAGTGCCGATATTCAAATGAAGAAATACCTGCAGAAACCCTAAAATGTCATTTTTTTTTTTTATCAGTGACTATGAAGCCTTTTAGTTATACACAGGCTTTTGCCAGGAATTTTAGTCTCACTAATCTGGTTCCCAATGTGTGACAGATGTCACATGCAGCAAGTATAAAATAATCTTTTTAAATTTTATTAAAACAAAATGGGGAAAAATTTTTCGGGGGGGGGGGGTGAGGGAATATCCAGGAGGAATCCCAAAGCCTTACTCAGGAGGCCTAGAGACAACTCATGCAAATAAATGCTAAGTATTAGTGAGGATCAGGCCTGGCGGTGCTAGGTCAGCCAGGCTCCAGCAGGTAGAACTCTGGGGGTTCCTGTGAGGTCCTGTTTTGCTAAATGTACCATATTTTTAGTGACTTTTTTAAAAAGTGGGCTTCTGGATTTATTTAGCTGTGCCACACCTCCCTATGCTCTGTGGTTACTTCTGGCTCTGCACTTGGGAATTAGTCCTGGTAGTTCTCAGGATGCCAGGAAACAAACCCCGACCAGCCATGTATAAGCCCTACCCTTTGTACTACTGCTCTCCAGGGGTTCTCAGACTATGGCCCTCAGGCCACAAGTGGTCCTCTGAGGACATTTATCCGGCCCACTATCCCACCAGGCTGGTTGCTATAATTTTATTTATTTATTTATTTATTTATTTATTTATTTATTTATTTATTTATGTGTTTATTTATTTATTTTTACAGAAGGACAGTCATCGGTGGAAGAGGGGTTGGGGAATTATGGGAACCGATGTCCAGTCTTCAGGCCATGAGAGGATCCGAACATAGCAGCCAGATGACAACTATCCAAAATTCAGAGGAGTTATTTGGGAGAGCCACCTGCATGGTGGCTTTTGGGCAGTGAAGGTCAAAGAGTGGGAGAGAGAGCATGGGAGACAGGCGCAGCGCAGAGGCAGCTTGGAGAAAGTTGGCAGCATTATTAAGAGGTGTCTCATGGTCACTACCAGAAGGAATAGAAGGATTTGTAGTTAGAAGAAATAGAAGAAATGTAGTTAAGGGTGAAAAGAAGGAAACATTGAAAGATGGACAGAAGGAAAGGTAGAAAGGAGCAAAGAAGTATGAATAAGGAAAGAAGTAAGTTGGAACAGAAGGGAAAGGGGGAAAGCAGGAAAGGTGGAAAAGAGGAGAGAAGGAAAGATGTTAAGCTATATTGGTAGTAACAGTGATCTATGGTTGAGCTTCTGCTGTTCTCCCCTGCTGGTCAGTGACAAACAGCTGAGGAGTAGCAAAACCCAATTTAAAATACAATAAGTGTGTTTATATTCAGTTGTATTACGTTATATGTTGTATGTTGTATAAACCCCAGTTATACTGTTGTTCTGATCTATGAACAAAACTACAGGTGTAATTAACTTTTCACTGCTTAGGGACTGCCATATTGTAAAAGTGATAATAAAAAATTAACGTTTGCTAAACTTTGCCGTTAATTTACCAAAAAAAAAAAAAATATATATATATATATATATATATATATATATATATATATATATATATATATATATAGAAGTTGCAGAAGTGATCGAACAGCCCTAAATGAAAGCTCTAGATGTGGTGGGGAAAGTGCATTGACCTGATTGCTCGTACTATGTGGTATACTGGCAATAAATCCTTAAAGTTGCAGAGCACAAAATTTCTTAAAGGGGCCTTGTCATTAAGGAGGTGGAACACTGCAGATGTCAAGTGGTTAATGGCACCTGCCCCAGAGTGAGCGTGAGGTGAAACTGTATTGCAGACTGTATGTCTCTGTGTGGACAAAGTTATTGCTGATATATAGTTTTTGTAGCTGTGTGTGTGTGTGTGTGTGTGTGTTACTAATAGTAATTTAAAATCCCTAGGAAACAATGTTGTCAAGAAAGAGAAAAATTGACTCGGAGTATAAGATACTCAAAGAACAGTAGACTTTTGATTACTTTTTCATGCAGTACAAGGAAAGAGCCGTGTGTCTTATATGCCAGAAAATAGTGTCTGTGTTCAAAAAGTACAATTTGCATTGACACTATAAAATGCAACATAGGGGGCTAGAGAGATAGCATGGAGGTAGGGTGTTTGCCTTCCATGCACAAAGATGGTGATTCAAATCCCGGCATCCCATATGGTCCCCCGTGCCTGCCAGGGGCGATTTCTGAGCTCAGAGCCAGGAGTAACCCCTGAGCAAAGCCGAGTGTGACCCAAAAACGAAAGAACGAAAGAGAAAGAAAGGAAGGAAGGAAGGAAGGAAGGAAGGAAGGAAGGAAGGAAGGAAGGAAGGAAGGAAGGAAGGAAGGAAGGAAGGAAGGAAGGAAGGAAGGAAGGAAGGAAGGAAGGAAGGAAGGAAGGAAGGAAGGAAGGAAGGAAGGAAGGAAGGAAGGAAGAAAAGGAAGAAAGAAAGAAAGAAAGAAAGAAAGAAAGAAAGAAAGAAAGAAAGAAAGAAAGAAAGAAAGGAAGGAAGGAAGGAAGGAAGGAAGGAAGGCAGGAAGGAAGCAAGGAAGGCAGGCAGGAAGGAAGGAAGGAAGGAAGGAAGGAAGGAAGGAAGGAAGGAAGGAAGGAAGGAAGGAAGGAAGGAAGGAAGGAAGAAAAGGAAGAAAGAAAGAAAGAAAGAAAGAAAGAAAGAAAGAAAGAAAGAAAGAAAGAAAGAAGAAAGAAGAAGGAAGGAAGGAAGGAAGGAAGGAAGGAAGGAAGGAAGGAAGGAAGGAAGGAAGGAAGGAAGGAAGGAAGGAAGGAAGGAAGGAAGGAAGGAAGGAAGGAAGGAAGGAAGGAAGGAAGGAAGGAAGGAAGGAAAGAAGAAAGGAAAGGAAAGGAAGGAAGGAAAGGAAAGGAAGGAAGGAAGGAAGGAAGGAAAGAAAGAAGGAAGGAAGGAAGAAGGAAGAAGGAAGGAAGGAAAAGAAGGAAGGAAGAAACTCAACAAAGATAGATATGATTGGTCAGAGAAGTGAGAAAAGATAAAATATTAAAACTGAAAACTACATTGATAACTCAGCAAAATACTTTTGTGATGCAGAAGCAGCTAAATATTTCATCACTGCTAGCAAGTTTTCAGATTTCCAAGCTAATAGCACGCACTGGCAGAATATTCGTGGAAGGAGAATTTGTTAAAGAATGCCTTCTTTTTGTCACCAAAAAGATGTGTCCAGAGAAGGCTACTTTATTTAGTACAGTGAGTCTTTCAGGACCTACAATTACATGGAGGATTGAAGAAATGGGAGACAATTTGCATCCGAATTTGTAAAACTCCACAAAAAAACTTTCATATTTTCCTTGGCACTCGACTAAAGCAATGATGTTCATGATTCTTCACAAGTTCTAATTTTTATTCATAGAACAAATGATTATTTGAAGTCACAGAAGAGCTTGCTGCACTGCAAAGCATCCAAGGAATAACTTACAGGTGAGGATACTTATAAAAAGACTTGCCAAACTGTGTAGGGTTTGGATCTGGACTGGGCTAAACTAGCCAGTGTGACAACTGATGGTGCTCCTAGAATGGTTGGATCTAATGAAGAAGTAATTGCTCGCATTAACAAAGAGATGGATATAAATAACCTTCTAATACAATAATGATACACCAACAAGCACTGTGTTGTAAATCACTGAAATAGAACTCTGTAATAAAAATTGTGGTGTCTTGTGTTGATTTCATTAGAGCTCATGCACTAAACCACAGACAACTTCAGAATTTTTGGTCTGAGCTAAATGTTGTTTTTTTTTTTTGTGCTTAATTTTTTTTTTATTTAAACACCTTGATTACATACATGATTGTGTTTGGGTTTCAGTCATGTAAAGAACGCCACCCATCACCAGTGCAACATTCCCACCACCAATGTCCCAAGTCTCCCTCCTCCCCACCTAACCCCTGCCTGTACTCTAAACAGGCTCTCCATTTCCCTCATACATTCTCATTATTAGGAAAGTTCAGAATGTAGTTATTTCTCTAGTTAAACTCATCACTCTTTGTGGTGAGCTTCCTGTGGTGAGCTGGAACTTCCAGCTCTTTTCTCTTTTGTGTCTAAAAATTATTATTGCAAGAATGTCTTTCATTTTTCTTAAAACCCATAGATGAGTGAGACCATTCTGTGTTTTTCTCTCTCTCTCTCTGGCTTATTTCACTCAGCATAATAGATTCCGTGTACATCCATGTATAGGAAAATTTCATGACTTCATCTCTCCTGACAGCTGCATAATATTCCATTGTGTATATGTACCACAGTTTCTTTAGCCATTCATCTGTTGAAGGGCATCTTGGTTGTTTCCAGAGTCTTGCTATGGTAAATAGTGCTGCAATGAATATGGGTGTAAGGAAGGGGTTTTTGTACTGTATTTTTGTGTTCTTAGGGTATATTCCTAGGAGTGGTATAGCTGGATCATATGGGAGCTCGATTTCAAGTTTTTGGAGGAATCTCCATATCGCTTTCCATAAAGGTTGAACTAGACGGCATTCCCACCAGCAGTGGATAAGAGTTCCTTTCTCTCCACATCCCCGCCAACACTGTTTATTCTCATTCTTTGTGATGTGTGCCATTCTCTGTGGTGTGAGGTGGTATCTCATCGTTGTTTTGATTTGCATCTCCCTGATGATTAGTGATGTGGAGCACTTTTTCATGTGTCTTTTGGCCATTTGTATTTCTTTTTTGTCAAAGTGTCTGTTCATTTCTTCTCCCCATTTTTTGATGGGATTAGATGTTTTTTTCTTGTAAAGTTCTGTCAGTGCCTTGTATATTTTGGAGATTAGCCCCTTATCTGATGGGTATTGGGTGAATAGTTTCTCCCACTTAGTGGGTGGCTCTTGTATCCTGGGCACTATTTCCTTTGAGGTGCAGAAGCTTCTCAGCTTAATATATTCCCATTTGTTAATCTCTGCTTTCACTTGCTTGGAGAGTGCAGTTTCCTCCTTGAAGATGCCTGTGATGTCCTGGAGTGTCTTGCCTATGTGCTGTTCTATATATCTTATGGTTTTGGGGCTGATATCGAGGTCTTTAATCCATTTGGATTTTACCTTCATACATAATGATAGCTGGGGGTCTAAGTTCAATGAGCTAAATGTTGACTATGAAGATGTTCTGTATCACACACAAGTCCATTGACTGAGTTGAAGAATTTTAAAACATTTCTATGAGTTACTTCCACAGATTACAACTTTTCTGCTTTCAAGACACAAAGAAGTACCAGAACTCAGTGATGCATAATGCAAATGGCACCTTGCCTTTGTAACAGATGTAACAGAGCTACTTAACAATTTCAATGTACAACTTCAAGGAAAGGGGAAGTTCATCTGTTAAATGCAATCACATATCAAAGCATTTGAAGTAAAATTAGTGAAGGAGGAAAACTTATGCCATCTCCCCACAACTCAAAATCTGTTAGTGGAAAAACCATTGGTTGCATTCCCAAACAAAATGTGTGGATTCACTGGAAATATTGCAAAAGGAGTTCCAAATTAGATTTAAAGAGCTTCATCTCCATGAACAGTATACATAGTTTTTCTATAACCCATTTTCTATTGACATTGAAAATGTGGATACAATTTACCAAATTTATCAAATGGAAATGGCTGAACTGCAGAACTGTGGCTCTCTGAAAGACACATTCAAAAACCAATGGTTTTTCCACTAACAGATTTTGAGTTGTGGGGAGATGGCATAAGTTTTCCTCCTTCACTTGTTTGATGAGGAGGCCTAATTTTACTTCAAATGCCTTGATATGTGATTGCATTTAACAGATGAGCTTCCCCTTTCCTTGAAGTTGTACACTGAAATTGTTGAGTAGCTCTGTTACATCTGTTACACATTCAAGCAGCCTTCTTAAGATTTATGTATCTCTCCCCTCTGAGACATATCTACGTCTCAGGAATAATGCATTCAAAATGGCAGCCATCTTTGGCAGCACTATGTCTGTGAACAGACTTTTTCTAGAATGAAACATTTGAAATTTCCCACCAGATCAAGACTAATGGATGCACACTTGCATCACTTGTTACGGCTGGCAGTGACAAATATGGAACTGGACATTGACCATCTCATTAGCCAAAAGGCCCATAGTTCCCATCGAATACTGGTAAGTGTGTTGATTTAATTTACTTCATTTTAAATATTGTATTTCCCTCATTTTTTAACTTCAAAATAAGATAGATGCAGTGTGCATAGGAATTTGTTCATAATTTTTGTTTTTACTACAGTCCGGCCCTCCAACAATCTGAGAGACAGTCAACTGGCCCCCTATTTAAAATTTTTGAGGATCCCTGCTCTAGCTCTTGGGCTTCTGAATCAAAACCCCAGTCTGATTCTTGTCTGCCCACCAATGAGACCTTCAGAATTCTCTGCTCTTATTCAGACCAGAAAAAACAATTTTTTTTTCTACCAACAGCTCAGAAAGGAAGAGAAGAAAGTGGTGGTGATGGGAGGTTTCTCTTTCCAGCCCCAGGACACTCACTTCCCCATGGAAAGAGTCATGAGTCAAAGGAAGCTAAGATGATGCTATTAGCAGGTTATTTCAGTCTTTATCTATTAGGTGCTGCAGAGAGGCAGGTACCTTAGTCTCAAGGCAGAGCTTTCATCCCATCCTGGACTCTTGCTGAATGGAGGCAGAGAAAAAAATCCAAGTAATAAAGAAAAGGTGCTTATTCCTAAGATAGAAATACTTGGTGTGATCTGGTTCTTCCCCCCAAGGTCATATGAGTCTTTCTGTCTCTCCCCAAGAAAACTCCAAAAACTAAAATTGCAAAATATTTAATCTCATGATGACCACTCGTTAAAATGACAAGACCTTTCTTACTAAGTAGAGTAGATGTTGTGGGGTTTGGGGGGCAAAGAGGCACAACCAGGAGTATTTAGGGGTTACTTGTGGCTCTACACTTAGAAGGTTTGGGGATCACATGGGCTACTGAGGATGGAATCCAGGTTGACTACATGCGAAGACAAGCACCCTACCCCACTGTGCTATTACTCTGGTATATCCTTGGTATACTCTTTATAAACTAGTCAAAAAAATGTATTGTTAGTAGGAAGTCCTCCAGTGTTCCTTGGTGATATGAATGAACTCTTGCCCTTAAAAAACATGGACATGTCCTGGTTACCTGCAGTTTAGACCTACCCACACTGGAGCTTGACAAAGTTTCCCTCCTGCAGGCTACTTTGCCAATATTCAGGAAAGTAGCTTCAATTTGGCATTTATCTGGGGTTTGACTATTTCCTGGAGGTTAAAAAAATCTCCCCCCAACCCCACTGCTATTGATAAGATAGACTCAGATATTGAGTTCAGCTTGAGATTGATCTGATTTGGGATTATCACTTAGTTTTAGTTTGAAAATACAAAATGTACTCCTTGAAGCCAGAGCAATATTACAGTGGTTAAGGTGCTTGCCTTGCACACAACCAACCTAGGTTCAATCTCCCGTGTCCCATATGGTGCCCCTGAATACACCAGGAGTGATTTCTGAGTGCAGAGCCAGGAGTAAGCCCTGAGCAGTGCCAAGTATGACCCAAACCTCAAAAAAGGTTAAATTTAATGCCTTCCTTACCTAGTTTGGGCTTTCGATAAAGTTAAACCTAGCAGCTTGAGGGTAAGGCTGAGTGAAGTCAGTGAAGAGAGAGAGGGATAGACACAGAACTGTCTCTCTCATATAGAGAAGCACAGAAAGGGAACGGCAAAGCAAAAGGCAGCAGAGCCTGAGCACTGACCTTCCCTAGTGCTCAAAGACTTGCTCTCCACCCAAGCCCCAACCCTGGTTGTACTAGACATGTTTCCTCCTGATACCTCCAGTGCTAATGTACCTCCTAGACTGGGTGGGGGAGACTTCAGCAATGATATTTGAAGTAGTGCAGAGTCCCTCTCAACCACAGTTTCCAGTGCTGACTAGCCCCTTAGGCTTGGGAACATCCAAGGCCTCCTCACTCCTCCCAGGGAGGACAGCTTCAACCTCAATTCTTTAAAGCAAGTCAATGGAGTCCATGGCACTTCCGGGCTACTGAAACCCAGAGAGGACTGAGTAATGAGAGAGACAGAGAGACAGAGACAGAGAGAGAAAGAGAACTCCCACATGCCCACAGAGGACTCCAGAGAAGCACAGACTTTTCCCCCAGTCACTTCCTTTTCCCCCAAAGGCTGGTGTGCTGGTAATGCCTCAGGAATGTGAGCCTTTGTATCCCTTTGTCTCACGGGCCTATGACACAGGATCACCTGCATCCAGGCACAGGCAGGCAGGACACATCAGGGGCATTTGCCTGCTCACTTCTGCTGAGGACTGAGAATGTTCTCATCGGTCCACTCTCTTTATATAGCCCAGCACCAGTCAACCCTGTGAGCCTGGGGAGGCCCAGAATAGCACTGCTCCTCAGTTCTTGAGAAACAAATGCAAAATGCTCATGCACAGGTTCCATGGATCTATGATTTCAGGCCCTTTTCGAAATGATGGCGCTCTTTTTGTTTTTGTTTTGAAGGGGTGTTGGGGACCACCCAAACTGTGATGCTCAAGGCCTATTCCTGACTCTGTGCTCAGGCATCACCCCAGGTGGTGCTCAGTGGATTGTATGTGGTACGGGGATTGAATCTTGACGGAGGTATTTTGCAAGGTTGTATCTCCAGAAGGTTCTTTCAGGGCTGCCCAAATAAAATGATCCTTAGGGTAAAAAGACCACTAGGAGCTTAGTAAACATTTTACCATGTTCCCTCATGTTAAATCTGATTCCTGCTAAAAATAGAAACCAAATAGTCTTTAGGGGTCCAACAGAGGCAGCTCCAGCATTGATTTTTCTTTCTTCCCAGCTGTATTTGGCAGAGATTAGGAGCTTCATGGCCAGAATGAGAGCAGAGATTGTTATAGTGGATCAGAAATTGGGCACCTGGACCATTTAGCACCTGGGAGTCTGAGCATTGGGGAGGAGTGATAATACATGAGTTAAGGCACTTGCCTTTCTTGCAGCAGACCCCAGTTCAGTTCCCAACTTTGCACATGGCTTCCCAACCCAGCTCAGCCAAAAATGACACTTGAGCATATAGCCTGGAGTAAGCCCTGAACACCTTAGGGTCTCCCTTCCACCACCACCATTCCAAAAAACCTACTGGAAGAGTCTAAGAACTTTGATTGAATATTTTTCATTGACTTATTATTAGCTCACAAGATTGAGTTTCTGGGGTTAAAGGCTCACTTCTCTCTGTGATGTCACTACCATCTCCAAAGTTCCAAGGCCTCTCCTTCCCCAGACATTTTCTTCTTCCTCTCACCCTTCACCTCTGGTAACTCTCTTAAATTTTATCCCATCTAAGTGTGATGGCTTCTGCCAGCCTTGTGGCAGTTTATTTTGGGTCTCACTATGCCTACCCTTTGGTGATTGACTTTCACTTATTACTCAAATAGGCAGGCAGGCAGGTAGGGAAGGGTCCCCTCAAGGGCAATAAATTCTTTTTTTTTTTTTTTTTTTTTTTTGGTTTTTGGGCCACACCCGGTAACGCTCAGGGGTTACTCCTGGCTATGTGCTCAGAAGTTGCTCCTGGCTTGGGGGACCATATGGGACACCGGGGGAATCGAACCGCAGTCCGTCCAAGGCTAGCGCAGGCAAGGCAGGCACCTTACCTCTTGCGCCACCTCCCGGCCCCCTGCAATAAATTCTTAAGATTTTTTTTGGGGGGGGGGCTTTTTGGCTTTATTTGAACCACACCCAGTGGTACTAAGAGGTTACTACTGGCTCTGCACTCAGCACTCCTGGCAGGCTAGGGGGACCATGTGGGAACCCAGGTCAGCAGCAATGCAAGGCAAATATCCTACCCACTGGTTCCTAAATTCTTAAGATTCTTAATATAATCAAGAGACAGGATTTGGAAGAGTTATTTCATCATTGATAAGAGTCTCATCTGATGCCACTGCAGGCCCAAAGACTGGACCCTACAGAAACAAAGGCTCCAGCAGGAACAAAGGCCAAGAAAGGAATCTCAAAACTACCCGCTGGCAACCGCCCTACCAACAGGACTCTTACATAGACAAAAAACAAACAAACAAACAAAAAACAACAAAGAAGACACAGGTTGAGAGAAATCCTATAAAAGTCAAGTTGGAGGGGCCGGAGTGGTAGCACAGTGGTAGGGTGTTTGCCTTGCATGTGGCTGACCTGGGACAAACCAAGGTCCCCTGAGCTGGCCAGGAGCAATTTCTGAGCATATGAGCATATGAGCCAGGAGTAACCCCTGAATGCCGCTGGGTGTGAACCCCCCCCCCCCAAGAAAAAGGTCAAGTTGGTGAGAAGGGAGGGGCACATGTGTGTTGCCAGCTTATGCATGTAGTGTCTGCATATACCTGTTACCTGTATCTCTTCTCTTAAGATGTGGACTTTTATACTTTAATTCTGGGATATGTACTGGAATTCTCTCTGCCATTGGAGTAGACAAAGCATTCCCTTGGGCACTTTTCTCTCTTTCTTATCCTCTCCCAACCCTAAGTACCTCCGAATAAAAATTATTTTTTACTTCACTGCTCAAATTAGTTTCTGTAATGGAAGGGGATAAACCTTGAAGGTCTGGATAAGGTCTAAGACTGACTTTTCTTTCTTGCAAAGAGCAATTCCTGACTCCCGCCTGAGTTCACAAGAAATTTCTCTTGGGTGTCGAGAATTTAGACCCACGCTGCAGAACAAGTGAACATCAGGTGCAGCTTGTTGGCTGCCTAGTGGAGCTGGTGGGATTTTGATGCCATGCATGGTCTCAGCTATCCCCAGGATGGCAGACTTTACCCAGCTGTCCCCAGGGTGGCAGAGTGAGGGAGAGAGAAAGCTGCAAATCCCCTCCTTGGAGTTGCTACCTTTTTCCTCACGTCACATAAGTCACCCTGGGACCTCCACTGGCATCGTCACCCTGAGCGTGATCACCTTCTAGTTCTTACCTGTTGTCTCAAAGGACACAATCTCAAATTTCCCATGGTAGAATATTACTACTCTCATGTCTGTACTGGTTTGCCAGGCCCAAAGGAGAACATTCCACAGGACAGAGCTGCTCACATTGGACTTCGAAACACCAGGTCTTTGAAAAACCAGTGCTGACCTTACCGGAAGAATGTTGTTGTCAGGGAAAGACATGGAAAAAGCCAGAGGCATGAGAAAGTTACTCAGAAAGCAAGTTCTGTTACTTGTGGGGCTGGAGTGAGCATGTGGGAGGAAACGAAACTGACTTTAGGGAGAGAAGGCCCCTAGAAGCAGCTCCAGGCAAGCTTCAGAGAGGAGATAGAAGTGGGGTGTTGGGGACAAGGGCCTCTCCAAGCACCTCCTTCCCTTTCCTTTCTTTGTTCTTTGTCCCGCATCCCAGGTGACTGGCCTTTCCTCATGCTATGACACACAGGCTGTCTCCTCTGCCCAGGCCTGAGGGTGGCCTGACCTGGGGGCTGGAGGGGTGTGTCACTGGCAATTCCTTCTGGACACCAGTCACCTATTAGTCATAGAGAAGGCCAGGCCCATTGTGTCACCTGCTGCCATAGGGGCTCATAAACAGATTCCTGTCTCAGGAACAGGACAGCATACTTGGGAGGGACTCAGGGGAAACTGCCAGAGGATGAACTGCCACTTCCCAGACAGGGAGGGACCCTGGGAAGCCCATACATAGTATCCCTCTAACATCCCAGAAGCCAATTAGAAAAAAAAGGGGGGGGGGGGGCAAAACAAAGGGAGTTTATTTATCCTTTTTTTCTTTACTTTCCCTCTTTTTTCTTTCATTTCTTCCTTCCTTCCTTGTTTTTTCTTTTTTTGTGGGGGGAGGTGGGGAACTGGGCCACACCCAGCATAGCAGTGCTCTGGGTATAATATAGAGCACCAGTGATAGAACCCAGGTGGACCCATGTGCAAGGCAAACACTCTTCCCACTATATTATCTCTCCAGCCTTATCCTCTTTGGTCTTTGAGCCACACAGCCCACCATGCTCAGGGCCTACTCCTAGCTCTCCACTCAGGAGATCATGGACCAAGTTCTCTCATGCTGAGGTTGCATTCAGCCTTTAGAATATCGCTCCAACCCTATTTTGTCTTTTCTTCCTCTGATTATTTTTCTTTGGGGCCACTCAGACCTGGCTGTGCTCAGTGACTATTCACCTGGCTCTGCAATTATGAGCTGCTCCAGTTGATACTGAGATCCTGAGTATGTGGAGCCTGGAATGGACCCTGGGCCTCCCAAATGGGAAGTGTTGTTCAGACTGATGAGGTAATCTCTCCAGCCCTTCTTAAAAGAACCTCAGTGATTTCATAAGGAAAGAGTAAAAAGGACATTGTAATGTGCAGGGGGAGGCCCACCTGCCAGCAGAAAAGGAGTTTCTCAAACCTGTGTTACTGCTGAGGTTCTTTATAGACAAAATTCAGATAGCAGTAGGCCAAGAGCCCCTGTCCAAGCCCTGTTCACTGACAGTGCCAAGTGAGAGTAGAGAACATGGTTATGGCCCCACAGAGCAGGAGCAGCAGCAGCAGCAGCAGCAGTAGCTTATTTCCCCTCTGAGCCAATGGCCTCCTGCAGTCCTTTCCACCCTGAATATTTACTGAGTACCACAATGGGTCTGATGCTCCTCCAGATGTTGGAAAACAGCAATAAAAGTCAAGTTTAGAATGTTTCTGCTGCTGTGGAATTAAAGGAGCAGGCTGGGTTGGGTCTGGCCATTCATAGCCCCATTTCTGGCTCCTGCACAATCAAGATAAGGCAAACCTACAGCAGAGAGAGAGAGAGAGAGAGAGAGAGAGAGAGAGAGAGAGAGAGAGAGAGAGAGAGAGAGAGAGAGAGAGAGAGAGAATTGGGGGCTGCAGCAAAGAAAGAGACTTTCACAAATGCTGTCATTGTGTTCCACATGGAAGTTAGTCAGAATTAGACCTTGGAAAGACATCAGCCACTCTGTTCCTCTCTCCAATAGGCCAGGTGGCCTGAAGCTCAGCTCTCCAAGATTTTCTCTTTACTGCCCTCTTTGAAGCAGGAACTGTATGGGCCACACAGGTTCAGCCTGGTAGAGGGACTGGATGATGATTTCCAATGGGGGGGGGGGGGCTTGACCTTGCCATCTGTGCTTTGTCCCTCCCAGCAGAAGGCACCATGCTGCACCCAGAAAGTGACTCTAGGCAAAAGGTGGACAGAAGCCCTTGGCATTTCTTAGGGAAGAGGGCTCTGGCATTAGGGGTGAGGTCTGAAGGCACTGACCCTGGGATGAGGTCTATCATCCTTACCTGGAAGCTGTCAGATAAGGGGCTGATCTCAGAGCTTGGGGCCTTGCCATACATTCCTGGCACCTGTGAGCCTCCCATGGTGCCTGGTTGGAGCAGAAAGACAGAGCAGGTGGCTGGAGGTGGCTGGTGGAAATGTGGACAGATTCTCTTCATTATTTTCCTTCCTTTGTGGTGATGAACATTACATGCATGCTTGCTTTGGGGCTCACACTTAACTAAGAAGCTTGTTGGGGACCATCTTCCTGGTCAGTGCAAAAAACTTTGTTTGCAATGTCTGAATACAACTGATTGGGAGGCATAGAATCAGTGGAGCCACTGGGGGGAAGAGGGCAAAAGTAGCAGGGCTATTGGGATGGAGGCACATGGAAGTGGCACCAGTGGTTGAACTCAAGGCCTCATGCTCAAAAAGCAGACATGTCTGCAACTCAGCTATCCATGGACTCCTAGTACTGATGTTCTGGAATGTAAAGATGGGAATCAGACCTACTAGGGGATCTAGAAGATGTTCTTGCCCCATCCAAGAAGCAGAATGGTTGATATTACTATTTTATTTTATTATTATGGGCTGCTGTCTACCCTACCCATAGACTAAATGGCTTTACCAGTTGGCTCTAGTTCCACTTAGAATTTAATGGGGTGATCCTATTTGGAGTTGGGGAGTATGGGGGAAGAGGGTAATGGCTTTTCCCATTCTGTATTTTCAAGAGTTGGTTCCCACAACTAGACTTGTTGAGGATAAGAACTGGAGAAATCAGTGCCATTTCTTGGGAGCAGCTGGACTGATTTCTGGTTGCAGGAGCTTGTATGGAGAGTAGAGTCTTCACTGCTCCTCTGGAGCTGGCTTGGCCAGTCCAGGGAGCCTGGCACCCTGTCTATTTGCACAACAGATGTTTAGACGCTGAGTCACTGAAAGCTCTCTCCTGGCTATCACCTTGGGTTAAAGTCAACTGCATCCAAGAACCTCAACTTCTCCATGTACAAACAGGCGGGCCTCCCAGGCTCTCCAGGCACTGAGCCTTCAGGAAGCAAAGAGGCCCAGACAGATAAAAGGGTGACATCTGTTAGACACCCATCACTGGGACAGCAGGGCTGGTTAACAGGGTTTTACCACTTCCTGCCCCAGCATACTGACACAGGCGGCCTTGGACAAAATGGTGAAACCACCCAATTAGTCCATCTAGGACTTTCCCCATAGGTCCCAGTGTCAGCATGGGAGAGTCTCCTTTCATTTCCACCCAAGAGCACCTTCCATTGACATTTCTTTTGACTTTAAGTACTGGGATGATTCAGGTACTGGGGTCAAGTGAATAGACAAGTCTTCGAAGCAGTTACTATGCTATTCGTTATTTCTTTCTGAATTGTTCACTATTCTTTATGCAGAATCCTTGGACAGAGTTCATAAAGCTATCATGAGAAAATTCAAAGCAAAATAAATATTAATCAAGTGTCCTCTTAAATAGGAGGCATTAAAAAACAAACAAGGAAGAGAAGCTGGAATTTGGAAAGTGTGTGTGCAACTCCTGAGGGCAACTAATTCTCATCCTGACTCCCATACACTCATTCTTCTAACCAGGATGGATCAGGTGAGTGCCAGCCCTAGCTCTACTTAACATTGAACATTGGAGAACAGGTACAGAAGCTAAGTTTAAAATCCATGGAAACCCCTGTGCCATTCTCCCAACTCACAACATACAATAATTGTTCTTTTAGCCAGAATTACCCACAGGGTACCTGAAGTTTTCAAGACCCTCATCAAACCCAGAATTGCCATCAAACATGAAATTCTCTTCCTCCAGGCTCACAAAACATGTCCATTTCAGAGTGATTCACTCAGCACAGTTTATCCCCCAGGAAAGAAAAACCCCCAGTTCTGATAGAGTTGGCTCTGAAGCATGTGTTGGGCACAGGGTTGACAGGGATGAAGGCCTTCACAAATGTTCAAGTCCATTATTATCATTTTAAAGGGCTGGAAATTCTATCTACCAGTGGTCTGTGGTTAGTCCTGGCTCTGTGCTCATAGATCACTCTCTGGGGTGCTGGGACAACCAAGTGCAGTGCTGAAAAGTGAACCAAGATCAGTGCAAGAGCCTTAATCTCATACAACTCCATGTAGGACTCAGTTTTAGATGACCTAATGCAACTCCTGACTATTTCAACTCTGAACTAACTCACAAGTGAGCAGAGGCTCACTGAGAACTATTTCACTTGAGAAGCCAAATGGGCATAGTTATTAGGGGATTGTACTGGGGAGAAATAACAGTGACATTATAGGATATTTTAGCAACAATAAAATCTATCTTACTTGCAATGCAGAGATAATAATAATAGCACCAGGTATATGGATGTGATTCTGCATGAGTCTTAATCTCATGAAGAGAAGAAAGCATTTTTTGAAGTTTCATTGCTTATAGCATTATATAGGTTTCAGGTGTGATCATCAGAAATCAATAGGCTCTCTTTGTCTTCAATAGCCAAGGATGAACAATCCAGCACAACTGACTCCACCAGAAAAACTCAGTTTCCTCACATCTGACATATGAGAGTTGCATCAGTGTGTGACTTGAGTTTCTCAAATGGAAAAAGAGAAGAGTTGAGATGCTGCAGGAAGAGACAGATGAATCACCCTTTCCAGGAAGCAAAATAAGAAGAGTTGCTGGAAAGATACATAAAAGAGCTTTACCCTATCTATCTCAAAACAGAATATTATGGATTTTTCTAAAAAGACAACTTTCGCATCATCAGTATTTTTGTAGATGGTTCTGTTAAAAGTGATTCCAATTCAGGGCAACTCTAGAGTTACCTTAATGAAAGCCCCTTACTATCCATTTGTTCCCTGAACTTCAGGTCTATAGAGAGAGATTTCGACCACTTGGTAACAATATTAGCACATGTGGGAAATATAGAACAGCAAAATTATGACTCAGAGCCCAGGTTTGGGCAGGCAACTGCGGGAATACTCAATAAAACCAGGGCTCCTTTGCTGTGGACATGTGGCAACTGTGATAAGTGACATTGCATTTGTTGTCTCTTTCTCTTTTGGGAACAGGAACAATTCATCAAGAATAAACATGGACATTTGCATATAAATAATTGAAAAGAGGACAATGAAAAGGATGGAGAAGGAAGCCGGTTGGTTAGGGATTCTAATGGGAGAGGAGGATGGTGACACTGTAGGAAAATCTTTTTAAACATTAAAAAATTTTTAATTTTGTTATGTTTTGTATTTGGGCCACTTTTAAACATTTTATTATGATCACTTTTTCTTTCCCTCCATTATCCTTGTCATCATGTGATGTTCTGGGGTTGAACGTGGGATTGCAGTGCCCAGAGATGACACACTTGCCAGAAATTATACAATCCCTCCTCAGGCTCAAGCAGTGCTGGGGATGAGGTTTTCCACCTCACAGGCATGTTGTCTGTGTTGTAGCCAAAGACTTTTTAAGAGATTTCCTCCTGTTTGTCTTGTATTTGGGGGAGGAGATATCTAGTCTAACAGTGGAGCTTCATGGTCAATGCTGCTTAGGCCCAGTGGTTCGGTGGTCCTGGGGCCTCACCCAACAGTGCTCACTCAGCTATACTCCAGAGAACTCAAATTTGGAACTTTAGGGGCCAGAGCGGTAGTGCAGCGGAAGGGCGTTTGCCTTGCATGTGCTAACCTAGGATGGATCGTGGTTTGATTCCCTGCCCCCGCACCGCGTCCCATATGGTCCCCCAAGCCAGGAGAAATTTCTGAGCACATAGCCAGGAGTAACCCCTGAGCGACACCGGGTGTGGCCCCAAAAATATTTAGAACTTTTGGCAAACCAGGCACATGCTCCATCCCTTTAATATGCTTCTTGACCCTTATATATATATATTTTTTTTGGGCCACACCCTGTGATGCTCAGGGGTTACTCCTGGCTATGCGCTCAGAAGTTGCTCCTGGCTTCTTGGGGGACCATATGGGACGCCGGGGGATCGAACCGTGGTCCGTCCTAGGCTAGCGCAGGCACCTTACCTCCAGCGCCACCGCCCAGTCCCCGGCTTCTTGACCCTTAATGTGATTTTTAAAATATCAATGTGGGGACATGGCTTCCACATAGCCATGCTCAATGCAGGATTGTTTGTAAGAGTCACCATATTTTAAAGGAAGTATCCAACAATTTTAAGTTGGTTAAGTAATTTAAATGCATGGGTGGAGGAGTGAGTTACTACCGTTACCATTCTTAAATGTCCTAAGAACCTTAAGTCATTTCCTCTTACTGAGCCAACTGCTGCATCTATCGTTTTGGAACAGAAGATAGAGTAAAATCAGTATCTGGGGCTGGAGAAGGGCATTTGCCTTGCATGTAGTTAACCTGGTTTCTATCCCCATTTGGTCCCCTGGGCATGACCAGGAGTAATCTCTGAGCACAGAGTCAGGAGTAAGCTCCAAGCACTGTCAGGTATGGCCCAAAAAGCTGAGAGAGAGAGAGAGAGAGAGAGAGAGAGAGAGAGAGAGAGAGAGAGAGAGAGAGAGAGAGAGAGAGAGAGAGAGAGAGAGAGAGAGAGTAATCAATATTTTATGCAGATTCTGGTTTATTTCCTTCAGCACTTTATTAGGCCCATGATTGGTGAAAATGTATTTACTAAGTTTTCTGGGGATTTAGAATTCTTCAGTCAGCATTGTGCATTGTCCCATAATAATGAAGAATATTTAGATCTTGAACAAGAAGGAATTTTTGAGAGGCCCAAATCCCAGCTCACAAAACTTCACCTTTAGCCCTTTCATCTCTTCACTTTCCAGATGAAAACAGCCTGCCTTTAGTTTTAGTCTTTGTTTCCCTTCTCTTATCAAATTGTTAAACAAAAGGACTAGTTTCTCCTTGATACATTAGTTGCTCCAAAAGGTAGTTGATATTTCTTCTTTGACCCACCTTCCTTAAGCATTCTAGAAATGCAGCTTTCAGATAAACAATAAAAGCCAGTGACTTTCTGTTCTGTTTTTAGGTATCAAATTATGATTTTGCAACTTAATGTTTTACTATTTAAAAAATTAGAGCATCATTTTATACATGTATGCTTGGATGCAAATCAGACTAGAAGCCACTAGGTGTCCCCAAAGTGAAATACAGAATCCTTTCAGAGCCCCTGCAGGCTAGATTTTAGCATAGTGAAACTGGAATTGATCTTCAGCCCCTGAAGCCCTTGGTTCCTTCAATGACTTGGTGATGACCGCTCTCCTGAACCTTCAGGAAATGGTTCCACACAGGATAGCAGGAATATAAACAAACATACTGCTAAGCCTAGAAGTATTCACATTTCAAATCGCTGAAATATTTGTTCTCTATATAAGAAGCAAGGGGAGATGTTCTCAGGGGCAAGAAGTATAAAACCTCTAGGGCAAGATTTCCAACTGCCTCCGTTTTATTCTTCTATGTAGCCTTTCAATGTTTGAGGTGTAGAAACTTTAGAATTCAGTGTATAAATAAAATGTCTAGTTTTTAAAATCTATCTTTAGATTATAATAGGAACACAAATAACTGATAAAAATAATAAAGTTTGGATTAAATTGGGAATGGATTCATAATATACAAATTCAACTGGATTTAATGTTACTCCTACATTTTTACCATAAATTTCCCTTTATTCTTTTAAATGCTAAATCTGACATTCCACATATTAGATCTATTCTATGTTAAGTGTCTTTTTGCTTGTCTTACCTGCTTAAAAAAAGCAAAAATGGGAAATTCCCAATGAACCTGTATTTGTCTTTAAAAGGCATCACCCCTCTCTCTCATATCCATGTTAGTGCAGCAAAAATCTAATAAACTTTCAACTGACCTCATATCAAATCACTTCTATTTTTACACACTTACAAATGTAAGCTTTTTAATTTATATGATTATTTAAGTCCTAAGTACAAATTTTATGTTTTTTTCTCTATATTTTCTTTTTTGTTGTTGTTTTGTTTTGTTTTGGGGCCACACCCGGCAGTGCTCAGGGGTTACTCCTGACTATCTGCTTAGAAATAGCTCCTGGCAGGCACGGGGACCATATGGGATGCTGGGATTCGAACCAACAACCTTAGGTCCTGGATCGCCTGTTTGCAAGGCAAACACCGCTGTGCTATCTCTCCGGCCCCTATATTTTCATCTACAAGACTAAGCATTGTTTTTGTTTGGGATGAGGGAGGTCATACCTTACAGTGCTCAAGGCTTCCTCCTCATTTGGTGCTTAGGGATCACTCCTGGCAGGTTTTCGGGGGACCACACATCATCTCAAAGATTGAACCCTGATCAGGTGAATGAAAGGTAAATGCCCTTCTTACTGTACTATCTTTAAATCCAAACCTATTTTAATGAAGTAAATTAGGAGGGTGAAAAGTGAGTGTGGGAAAAGAAAATTCAGTGGTGTGTATTGTACCAGTCGGGTTGACCTAACTTTTCAAAGAATTATAAGAATGGAGAGAATGAAACACAAAACAATGGTCTTCACACATATTTACTTCCTACCATTAAGACTACCCACTATTAACTGGTTAGTGCCCAACCTGGGCTCTTCCACTAAATCTCAAGCTTGTACAGAACTGGTTACTGCAATCATCTATCATTATTTTGATAGTTCTATATTATTCAAGGTTACTGTTATATTAGGCTAAATTATAGAAGAAAATATTAGATATTTTAAATGAGTAATTTGACAATTTTTTAGCAACAATGAAAAACATGGTAAATCAATACTTACTTTGACAAGATCAGGGAATGAAGTAGTCTATTCAAATGGGTAAAAAATATTTACTAGGCACTTCAGAACAAATTTTATATTTAAGGACACTGTAAGTGCTTTCATTTAAGCTAACAAAGACACCCACCATTACTGATCTTATTTAATATAGTAGCAAATATTCTAAAAAAAATTACAAGAAAGAAATATAAAGATGAAACAACTATAAGGACCAGGGATAGCTCAAGAGGTTAAGCAAGTGCTTTGCATGGAAGTTTCCCTGAGTTTGATGATCCCCAGAAATACATGATCCTCTAAGCACCACTAGGAGAAATCTCTCCTCATAGAACCATGTGAACTTGGCTTTGAGCATAGCCAATTGTGACCCAAGACAAAACGTGATTTAAAAAAATCATTTTAGCTGATAGAATCATTTATCTATAAAAAATAAACATTACTATGTTGCTGAATACAAGACCCAAATAAAATATACCATCTGTCTCTATTCTCAAAATCATATTCATTTATATTGCTACCATTCACAGTAACAATATATGCATAGAGATCTGCTCAACCATAGATATTTTTTAAGATCTCAAGAGATATATTTTAAAACCTAAATAGACATAAAGAAATATCTGAATAAATGGAGACACATTCCATGCTTTTAGAAAGGGCAATTTATTATTTGATAGACATTCTTGGGAAAGGGTAAAGTGATAGCACAGTGAGAAGGGCGTTTGCCTTGCACGCCGCTGATCCAGGTTCAATCACTGGCATCCCATATGTCATCCCATTCCATAGGCCTGCCAGAAGTGATTTCTGAGTAACTCCAGAGTACCACGAGGTGTGGCCCAAATCCTACCCCACCTCCAGAAAAAAGGAAAAAAAAAAATCTTCTTGTATAAGTGCATTCAACTTCCTGCATGAGTAATCCAAATTTTTGACAAGTTTTTGGTTGGCTGGTTGTTTTTATGTTTTTGTTTTGTGAAGAAAAATCATTTTCTTGAGGAAGGTTACCAATTCAAAGGAGAGTATAATATTTTACAGAGAAATGAAAGAGCCCACCTCACAAAAAAGAAAGACCAGAAAGTAAGAGAAATCCATGTCCTGAAAAATAAGAGCAAATGCAAGAGAGTATTGTAAAGCAAAGGAGAGATTCCACACTCTTCTTTGGGATGCTGCAGACCCCAGAGTGGAGTGTTGAATTTTGAAAGGATTTTCTTAAGATACAAACTTACTTTGATATTCCTATGGAAAGACCCACGGTCCATAAAAGAGCTAAATCTAAATTGCAAGTCTCTAAAATTTGGGGGGGGGGTATTTTCCAAGATTGCTCTAAAGGTAACCTGATGAATTTGTTAGCCCAACATTTATCCACTTATCCCTGTAGCCAACAAAAGCTGTGGGCTTTCAAAATCAATATATCTTGGAGGGGAAGCTAGAGTCTATGGTTTCCTCTTTTCTGGGAGTCTCTTTCCCTTTGGATTTTGTCAACTCTCATCATAGCAGTTGTCCAGTATTACAACAGATTTGTAATATTTAGTCTAGCCCTAGGGAAGGGAGTTTTGGTCTGAGAGAAATGTCCTTTCTTAAACCTTTACTTCAAGAAGTTCTCCACAAATTCCAAGCAGTAAATCTGGGGGATGAGTATACTCCGCTCATTCGTATCAGCACTGGCTCTTTGCCACCTTTATGATTCTTTTCTCCAGATGACCTAGAACTCTATTTCTACAGATTTAACTGTGGAATAATGAGCTTCCCATGTTACTCATATGGACATTGTTTACCTTTAAAAATTTTTTATTTACAGATCCATATCAGTTTTCTATTTTTCTTCTTACTTCCTAACTTCATAGGATTGTATAGTTTCTGCTGCAGTTCCCCCCAAAACTTAGCTAAGTGCTTAGCACACAATTGGTGATCAGTAATTATCTGCTATGTCTAAAGAACAAAATAACAGTTGAAATGGGCTGAGCACATTCTTTATGCAAAGTCCTTCTCTAAACAATTTACAGTTAATCCTCCCAACAAATTTATGAAGGTTATTTTATTGTCCTCACTTGATAAGGGGGCTCAGTAACTTGCATCAGTTAATCAATTAGCAAATGGTGGAAATAACATTTAAATGTCCAAAGTCAGTGTTCTTAATTTCCATCTTAAAAATGAAAAACTGGAGTGCATTGAGTAGGGTACATGCCTTTTATACAGCTGACCTGGGTTCAATTGCCAGTACCATATACTGTCTCAAGACTGCCAGGAGTGGTCATTGAGTGCAGAGCCAGGTATGGTCCAAAACATAAACCAAAACACTTAAAAGTAAAAACATAAAATATTACATGTTTCCCCCCCAAAAAAACTACTATTTAGTGAGAACACTAGATAATGACTACTGCAAACAAAGCATTTATAAACATTCCTTAATTTTGAAGAAAATTATATACAATTACTTGGATTACAGATCTGGGATATTTACTACCAAGTAGACCCAAAACAGTATTTTCACATGACTTCAAAAGAATACCAGTAGGAAGGAATACTTATGAATTTAGTATCACCATTAATACTTTTAGTTTAAGTTAAAGTAGCTGATGGGTTTTGGTTTTGGTTTATTCTTTTTTTAATTTTTGTACTTTAGTTGTTATTCCCTGTTTTTTTTTGTTTTGTTTTGTTTTGTTTTTGTGTTGTTACCTTTCTCTTCTTTTTTCCCTTCCTTCTTCTAAATAGATATTTATAACATCTAGATGAACTCCTCCTAGTTTTCCTCTTTGGTTTGCCTCCCCCATGGTACCAGGACAAGACATTGTCATTAGGTAGAAATAAAAAATGATCAGACTTGAATACCAAATTCAAAGTCAACGACAACAAGCTGTACAAGGGAGGAATAGTTCCTCTAGCATTAAGGGGGATAAAGGAGGGAGATGTGGGATGCATGCTGGGAACAGGGACAGAGGAAGGACAATACTGGTGGGGGGAATGCCCCTCATTCATTGTCACTATTGCCTTAAGTATTACTGCGAAAGATTTGTAATTCACTTTTACCACAATAAAAATGTGAAAAAATAAAAAGAAATGTATTTGGACATAAAAAAGTTGGTGATTAAAAATTAACTTCTATTTTTTATTTTAAGCACTGTGATTTACAGTAGTGCTGTAAGGTGATTTCATTTTATTTATTTTGTTTTTTTGGATTCATACACAGCTCTGCATAGCGCTTACTCCTGGCCTTACCCACTGTATGTACATCTATACTCTCTGGTCCCTAATAATAGTTTTTTTGTTTGTTTGGGGGGAGCCACACTCTGTGGTGCTTAGAGGTTACTCCTGGCTGCGCACAGAAATTATTCCTAGCAGGCTCAGGGAAACCATATGGGATGCCGGGGATGGAACCCAGATCTGTCCCTGGTTATCTGAGTGCAAGGCAAACTCCCTACCACTATTCTATCAGTCCGGCCCCACTAATGGCAGTTTTATAGGCATAGTAGCATTAAAAGTGTGCAGGAGCCGTAGAGATAGCACGGAGGTAGGGTGTTTGCCTTGCATGCAGAAGGACGTTGGTTCAAATCCTGGCATCCCATGTGGTCCACCGAGCCTGCCAAGAGTGATTTCTGAGCATAGAGCTAGGAGTAACCCCTGAGCACAGCCGAGTGTGACCCAAAAATCAAAAGAAAACAAAAAGTTGTGCAAAGTGTTATCTTGTTACTGTTTAGAATATTTAATTTTATTTGGGGGAGGGCACACCCAGTGGCACTCAGGGGTTACTCCTGGCTCTGTACTCAAAAATTGCTCCTGGCAGACTCAGGGGACCATATGGGATGCCAGGATTCGAACCATTGTCCATCCTGAGTCAGCTGCATGCAAGGCAAACACCTTACTGCTGTGTTATCTCCACAGCCCCTAGAATATTATTTTTTAAAATAGCTTCTAGAGACTATTTTCAGCAAGTCTCATTAACTCAAAGTGTTTATTTTTAAAAACATTAAAATGGTGGCCTGAGAGACAGTAAGCAGGTAGGGTACTTGCCTTGCATGCGACCATTCCAAGTTGGGTCCCGAAGCCTGCCAGGAGTCCTTGAGCATTTCTGGGTGTGGTCCAAAAACCATAACCAAAACAACACTAACATGTTTTTAAGAACAAAAATACCCCTCATATATGGGCCATGGAGATAGTTCAAAAGGTCGGATTATGCAAACACATTAACCTTGAAGCATTGCTGGGTTTTACCTCAATTCAAAAACAGGAAGAAAAATAAAACACACCCCACAAAATATCATTAATTTTACAATGTAACACTTTTTAAGACAAATAAAAAACAAATCATTCACCAAATATGATTGGAGGGAAGTGATGTTTAGAGATTTCCTTTATTCACTATTTTTAAATTTACTCTTTAGTTTTGAATCATAACGGGCAGTATTTAAGGACCATGTGGGATTTTGAGATCAAACTCAGTGCAAAGTCAGCTGCTTGCCTTATCCACTCTACTGTCTCTCCAGCCCTGTTCTTGTTTTATGCTATGAAAGAGAGTACATTGAAAACGACAGAAAAAGTTCCATTTGAGGTGAAGAAACAGACTGCTGATTACCCTGAAGACCAGTCTTTGAAAGTAAGAAGAATCCTACCTAATCCAAAGGCTCTTTAGAAAGAATAGAAGGTTCTTATCTGTTTCTATCAAATGAGAACTTACACATTTGATAGTGGGAAACAGGTAGGCCATAGGCCAAATCTTGCATGAATGAGGTAAGGTAATTAGTTGAGAGGAAAGGGAAGGGTCATAGTGCTTCTGAGAAAAAGTGAAGGCAAGGATTGTTCTCTTGAGGAAGCAAGAGAGCAACCCAATCTGTAATAATGCACTATTTCTCAATGACACTCGTTACCAGGTTTCCTTGCCGCTATATATCTTTCCTCTTCTTTTCACCTAGAAAATCTCACCTCTTAATACTCACCTCAGGTACAATGTCACCTGTTGTCAAGCTGTTTCTGACATTAATTTTTAAGTTTTATTGCACTTGTCTGTATAGCCTTTTCATTTATGCTCTATTTTGTAATGATAAACATTTGTGTGTTTTTATCATCATTGTTTGGGGGGGGCATGTCCATTTATGCTCAGGGATCTGTGCTTAGGGATCACTCCTAATGGGGCTTGGGAAATCAATCATACAGGGTGCTGGGTATCTAAGCAGAGTTAGCCACATGCAAGTGTCTAAACTTCTGTACCATCTCTCTGGTCCCACTATATACTACTTTTATGTGGTCTTTAGTAGAGTTCTTTGTGTGTGTGTGTGTGTGTGTGTGTGTGTGTGTGTGTGTGTGTGTGTACCACACCCACCAGTGTTTTGGATATCACACAGGGTACTGGCAACTGAATCTGGGTTGGCTCGTGTACAAGACAAGTATCCAACCCACTGTACTATTTCTCTAGCCCAAGAAAACATGTCTTTAAAAAGATCATCCATTTCTTAGGAAAATAATGCAGTTTCATACACACACTGGACATTTTAAATATATTTTCCAAATGTTCTTAAAAATAAATAAGAAATATGTATTGATAAATGGTGAACCTTGAGCCCCACTGTTTTGTTATAACTGCACCTGGTTTTCAACTTTGGGTACTAGAACTCACTTTTCAGGTAATTCAGTGGTCTAAAGCTAACATTATTGATTGAATCCAAAAAAATTAAACAAGAATTGAAGAACTAGGGAGATAGTTCAAACAGTTGCAGGCATGATTTGCATGCTAGAACTCTGGATTCCAATTCCCATTATCACATGGTCACTGGAATGTGGCCCTAAAACAAAAATACAATAAAATTGGGTCAGAAACAATTAGATGTTCTGAGCACATGCTTAGCATGTGGGCTACCGAAGGTCAATCCCCAGCATTGCAGGGTCCCATCCGTACAACTGAGACTCCAAAGTAACACCAGGTATGATACCCAAACAAACAAAACTTGGAGATGAGGATTAGCAGCAGTAAAGAATATATCTTGATGCATGAGATCTGTGTTTGGCTACCGAAATCACAAGAATAAATTTAATTGCTTCCCATTTTAGCATATTTTTTCAGAGGTACTTCTCCAAGAAAATGAAGTACATGATAGCAAAGACAAATTATGTGAGGAATGCCATTTTGGCTGACAGTAGTTCATTACATTTATTGGAACTTTCAGTGACAATCTTTAATTTAAAACAAAATGAGGGGCCGGGCAGTGGCGCTAGAGCTAAGGTGCCTGCCTTGCCTGTGCTAGCCTTGGATGGACCGCGGTTCGATCCCCCGGCGTCCCATATGGTGCCCCAAGCCAGGAGCGACTTCTGAGCGCATAGCCAGGAGTAACCCCTGAGCATCACCGGGTGTGGCCCAAAAAACAAAACAACAACAACAACAACAACAACAAAAAATGAGGGCAGGAGAGATAGTACAGTAGGTAAGGCACTTGCCTTGCAACACACAGCCCCCCCCCCCCCCCCCGCCCAAGTTCAATTCACAGCACCTTCTATAGGTGTAATACCTGAACACAGCCAGGTGTGGCCCCTAAACCAAACCAAGACAAAGAAATAAAACATCTAGTGAATTGACCAACATAAATAATTTAAAAATGTAAAAAAAAGAAATTTAAATATATTCATTGTGCGCAGCTTTAGCTCAAGATAAATTGCTTTCATAATTTTTTCCATTGGAGGCCAGAATCAATACTGAGTACTGCTAGGTGCAATTCTAAAACTCAACAAAAAATCAACATCTATTCAAATATTGCGTATTTTAGAAATATTTCAGTATTCCATTAATGCATCCACTAAGTACTTCTGTTAGTCCATGAGATGAAATAATGGATCTTCAAAATAAGTCACCTTAAGTATAAACATCCCAAGGAAATGGAGGACAAAATACTTACCTAATTTGGACAGTATAGGCCTATAATTTAGTCCAAAATGGACTTCTAGAAGGGTTAACAACAATGCTCCTATATGAATAGATATGACTACCACTTCCTCCATGCAAATTGAGTGATAACTGAGCTTCTGATCAAATGTCTACATAATTAGAAATGACAGCAGACATAGTGCTTAACCATCACATTTACCTATGTTTTTTCAGTCCAGAGTTCCTTTATTGAAACAACTCACAGCACAGTATTGGGAAACAGTGTTGGCTGGCGAACCCTAGAAGCCTGAGAAATCGGGGTCCCAGCACTTGAGGGCCCTACTGGGTAAAGGCCTTGGTACAGACATTAACCTATTTTTAATGATTAAATTTAATACCAGATATTTTGGTGCACCTACAGGGAAGTACAAAGGAGAAACAGACTTCCCTGCTGCATGCAAAGCTCAGAGCACAACTGGACCACACAAGAAGCCATGCATTCCACACAAGGAACACATATCAATATAAAACTCTGTACTTGGAAAATGGGCTACAAAAGATGTGGTCACAAAAAAAAAAAAAAAAGAATAACGAGTGTTGGTATGGATGCAGGGAGAAAGGGACTCTCATTCACTGCTGATAGAAATGCAGACTAACTTGTCCATCCTTTTTGGAAAATAATATGGATATTCCTTTAAAAACTAGAAATTAGGTTTTCTATATGATCCAGTAATACCACTCCTTGGGATATATCCTAGGTATGACAACAACAACAGCAAATCACAACACAAAAATGCCCTCTACACTTCAACGTTCATTGCAGTATTATTTACAATAGCTAGAATCTGGAAACCCAGGTGTCCGGCATCAGGTGAGTGGCTAAAGAAACAGTGGTACTGCTACAATGGAATAGTATGAAGCTGCAAGGAAAAATAAAATCATGAAATTTGCTTATACCTGGATAGATAGTAAGATTACTATGCTGAGTGAAATGAGTCAGAGGAAGAGGGACAGATATAAAATAATCTCACACATTTGTCGGATACAAGAAAAATAAAAGATGGGGCCGTAGAGAAAGCATGAAGGTAAGGCATTTGCCTTTCATGCAGAAGGTCATTGGTTCGAATCCTGGCATCCTATATAGTCCCCTCAGTCTGCCAGGAACGATTTCTGAGCGTGGAGCCAAGAGTAACACCTGAGCACTGCCTGGTGTGACAAAGAAAGAAAAAAAAGAGAGAGAGAAATAAGAAAGAAAGAAAGAAAGAAAGAAAGAAAGAAAGAAAGAAAGAAAGAAAGAAAGAAAGAAAGAAAGAAAGAAAGAAAGAAAGAAAGAAAGAAAGAAAGAAAGAAAGAAAGAAAGAAAGAAAGAAAGGAGGGAGGGAGGGAGGGAGGGAGGGAGGGAGGGAGGGAGGGAGGGAGGGAGGGAGGGAGGGAAGGAGGGAGGGAGGGAGGAGAAAGAAAGAAAGGGAGGGAGGGAGGGAGGGAGGGAGGGAGGGAGGGAGGAAGGAAGGAAGGAAGGAAGGAAGGAAGGAAGGAAGGAAGGAAGGAAGGAAGGAAGGAAGGAAGGAAGGAAGGAAGGAAGGAAGGAAAAAAGAAAAGAAAAAAAAGGTAGTAAGATATTAATTCCAAGAGACAAGAGATGAGGATCAAGAGGCTTGAACCATGGTAGCAGGCTTGCCACAAAGTGGTGAATACAGTTAGGGTAGTAAACAGTCAATCTGCAGTGACAATATAGTGGGAACTGATCACTGGACAAGAATGGGGTGTTTAAGGGGATAAAGTAATATGTTACCACTTCATTAGCAGTAGTACAAACCACAATGTCAAAAAAGAAAAGAAAGGGAGGGGGTTATGTCAAAAAAGAAAGGAGGGATTAAAATACCTGCCCTGGAGACAAAGAGGAGGATGGGAGAGGGTAGGAGGGAAACTGGGGACACTGGTGGTGAGAAATGTGCTCTGGTGAATGGTGGTATAAATTGTATGACTGAAAGTCAATCATGAACAATTTTGTAAGCATGGTGCTTAAATAGTTATATTTTTAAAAGATATTAGATGTGAATATAAAAACAGTTATATAACAGTAAAATTCTGCTGTACTCCAAATCAGCTTTTGTAGTTTATTATTACATGCATATCACCAGTAAAAATTTTTACTTTGAAAACTTTTAAATGAATTGGTTTTGTATTAGTTTTTCCACATGACCCTTCAGAACATTCATATCTGCTGTACATACTTGATATTCCATTTTCTCTTGCTGTTTTGTTTTTCCTAATAAAGTCTCATGTGGTGGAGGTAATGCATTATATGAACTTAGTAAATAAAGCTGACTTGATGAAGTTTGGTTGATTTCTTCAATCTTTAAAGCCTTCATAATAACAGGTGCAAATTTTGAGTAATGAGCTGTAGACGAAATAATTACAGGGCAAGTTTTGTCTTGCATTCTGTCTGCAACCACTTTTGCAACAGCAGTATGAGGGTCCAAAATATAACCCAGAGTATTGTAGGTTGAGTGAATAGCTGCAAGGCAATCTCCCTCAGAGCACCAGTCAGCTACAAAATCCTGTTGAAGTTTCTCAACTAACATCTTTTCTATGTGGAAATGACGTTCCTCTTCTAATTGATTAAATAATTTTGTCATTAACTGTCCATCTTTATTAGCCATGAGGTACAAATGCCGTTCTAGATTTGAAGACTTGAGAATATCTATTGCTGGTGAAAAGGTTTGTGCTAATTTTCTTTCCCTTAGATCATAATGTCCTGTTTTTATAAAATCTGTTAAAACATGGTTCTGATTAGAGGCACAAATAAATCTTCGAATAGGGATTCCCATCATTTTGGCATATACTGCTGCTAAAATGTTACCAAAGTTTCCTGTGGGAATACAGACATCAACTGGGCTTCCAAAAGAAATAAAGCCTTGGCTGACAAGATCAAGATATGAAGAAGCATGATAAACTACTTGGGGAAGTAGACGACCCCAGTTTATGGAATTAGCTGAACTTAAAATTGTTCCATATTCCACAGCAAGGAAGCCAGTGAAATCGCTATCTTGAAACATCCTTTTTACAGCTGTCTGACAAAAATCAAAATCTGACCTGACACCCAATGCCCTGCCATTTTCCTTCTGACTGCCAATTATTTGTGCTTTCTGAAACTCACTCACTCCATTCTCAGGGAAAAATGTGGCCACAGCTATTCTTCGCTTATCGTTCTTATTAAGACGACTAAACCCATTTAAGACGGCACTTCCTGTGTCTCCAGATGTAGCTACAAGTATCATGTAATTGCAAGTTGGTGGGATACAGTGTGCAAAAAGGTGAGGCATAAGCTGTAAAGACATATCTTTAAATGATCCTGTTGGTCCGTGAAACAGCTCCAGGATGAACTGGTTGTTTGAAAGGTGCCTGATAGGGGCAACTTTGGAGCAGGCAAAGTTTTCCCCATACGCATTTTCAATCATTTCTCCCAACTTGGCAGCAGGTACATCAGCAGGATGGATACACTTCTCCAGCAGTACCTGTGCTCTTTCTACATACGTTGCTCCCACCAGTCTTCTCCACTCCCCAGCATTTAATTTGGGAAACTCCTTCTCGGGAACAAAGAGTCCACCATCAGAAGCTAGGCCCTCAATTACAGCTTCAGAAAAGAACTTTGTTGAGACCTTTGGTTTACCATCTTTAGTGCAAGAATATCTTGTTGAAATGAATGTTTCAGAGTCCGCATCTTGGTACCTTTGAAGTGCATTAAGTACTTTGTCAGCTATCTTCTCTGGGGACTCCCCACTTTCACAAAATACACGAGTATCATACCACTTCTTATAATACTGTTTTCTATGTTCAAGTAAGTCCTTCATAGATGTTCCAGAGTTCTGGGTAACAATCCTCTCGACTTTCATAATTTTTAGACGATTGATTATATCTATTAGTGGAACATCCAGGTATACAACTATTCCATTTTTCTTTAGATGCCACATGCTGACATCATGAATTGGATTGGACCCAGTAAGGGAAATCACACTTCCAGATGCAGAGAAATTTAACACAGCTTTTCCTTCCTCTTCTAAAAATTGTTCACTACCAACTTCCTGTAATTTTTCAGACACGCTCATATTCCATGTTTTTTCAAGGATATCATCATCCACATCTATGACACAACAGCCAAGTTTCTGACCTATTATTCTGCCAACTGTTGTTTTCCCAGCACCAGGAGCTCCCATCAGGATAATATTTTTGTCTCCAAGGAGTGAGTGGGTTGAATACCATGACTTCCTTAATTCTGCAAATGCAAAGGTTCTTGAAAGAAATTGTTGCACGTGTTTATCTGTTATAAAAGGCACACTAGAAAAATATTTCTGGATTATTTGTTTCAGGTGCTGGCATCGGTTAAAGTGGAGCATTGTCCTTTCACTGTTCTGCCCAAGCCAAGCTAAAAGTGCTTTAGCCCTTTTCAAAACATAAGAACAAAACAAAAAAACAGATGGTTACTAATTTCAAGTTAAATTTCAATAGGATTGAATGCAATGATGCCCACAATACATAACTTAAAAAACTTTCCTAATGTAACATTTAATAGTTTTCCAACCCAAATTACTGTATATTTGCATATAACCCTTTATGGGATTTAAAAATCTCAAGACACTAAATGATCAAATAAAAAGTTAAAATAAGCATCATAAATTTTATTGAGAAAAGTTGTATCATAAGTGTTTCTAAAAAATACTAAATCAATTTAGAAATCAGTAAGCAATTAATGAAACCACAGTCCATAGTTTATTGATTCAAAGCCATTTAAATAAGGATTACTTGGGAAGTGCTGTTTACTTGACCTAAAAATCCCAATATTCTTATATATTTCACTCCTCTTTAGCTATATGAATATGTAGATAAACTACTGAAATAAATTTCTTTGATACAAACTCATAGGAGGAAAATAGACACAAACATATTTGCTTACAGAATATTTAAATATATTTTCAAATTGTAGGGCAAAGGCAAGATATCTTTTTAATTTATATGCCTTTTCCTCTTAAAAAAAAAAACTATTATTCTTACAGATTATTTAGGGGTAGGGGCCACCCCAGCAATGATTAGAGAACCCAGGAACAGCTAGTATGTGGTCTGAAGGCAAAAGCCTAACATCTAACATCTTGGTGCTCAGGTCCCAAAGGTCTGGGGGGCTCTAGGGGCTATTACAGCCAACCCAATGCGACAGCCAACCCCACAGTGCTTGAGTGCCTTAGTAGGGGCTGGTGTGTGGTGCTGGGGACTGGATTTGGGTTTGCATGCATGCTTGCATGCTCTTTACGCCTCTCAGCTTATTTTTCACATTGAAGGTCTTAAAAAAAAAAAAAGTAAAAGCGATTGATAGTCTTAACTAAATGGCAAAGAAAATGGATAATTAGCAATAAAGTTAAAGATCAAAGGTCAAAATGAGGACATAATTTATAGCTTTATTTGCATGGAACCATCTCTTATGTGTCTGTCCTCTCTCTATATATCATCAGTAAAGACTTAACTCAAATTCCAGACTCCAGAGGAGAGAGTTAAAAACAAAAGAATGTCCCCAATGATGAGACACAAATTATTAACCTAATATTCAAAGAAACACAATTTCTTCCACTACTTAAATCATTATCTTTAGATTTAAAATCACCATAATAACACCAATCTGAAAATGCAAATGTTTTACTTTATATATAAGATACCTGCTACACTGTTAAAGTTAACTATAACTCTTCAGACTGGGACTATTCATGGTTCTAAGGCAGCACTGATATGCAATGAAATCATATTAAAAATTATGATGGCCCCATGTTTATGAGCTGAAAACTTTCATTTAATTATGCTACTGAAACTTTTATAATTAAACATTTAAATAATTTTAAGCTAGCACTGAATTTAACTTACAAGTTAAATTAAAATTCATGAGGAGAAATACATTTCCTTATTTGACTTTTCAACTTGTATGTGCTGTGTTTAACTTCAACTGACTTGTAAACAGGTCACACAGGAACCAATCTTAGATGAAGAGTTTGTTGATGGTGAAGAAAAATCAACCTTTGGGGAAAAATTTCAAGTCACTTATAACTGCATGCAGTATCATATTATTTTGCAGTTCTTAACACACCATTGGAAAGATTTTAAGTACAAGAAAAATATAAAGTTTTTGTTTGTCCAGAAGAGGAATTTTATAAAAATTTTATAAAAATTCAGTGTATCGTATAGGAATTTCTCTGATTGGCACTAAAGACATTTCTACCATCAAGCAACATAAAAGCGAATATAATGTAAAATCATGCACAATGGCCTCAAAATTATTTACCTGTATAATGATCAGAAGGAAAAACAGTACTTAAGAAATAAATACCTGGATTACTTTTAGTATTCTTAACCATCTTCAATCATACATGAATGAAAGTAATACCTACAAATAGGTACAAATGGAGCCTCTACCACACACCCTTAGCTATTTAAATGTGCCTATAATTCCAAATTCAAAGCACTTACAAGTGGCAAACATATATATTTGCTTCTGTTTAAAGATGACTTCTTTAATGTATGTATTGCTGATTGCTTACCACTGAATTCAGTCAGTGGTGCTCTAACTCATACTTGAATACAAAGCTTATCTACCACATTCTCTCCCTCCTATATGTCGGAAAAATAGACAGCCCTTCAGCATCTTAAACATCCAAACCAGAGTAAGGTGCAGAAATATGAAATACATGGCACTAAATAGGATGGAAAAGGAACACTTGTTCACAAGATGAGAGCAAAATGAGAGATGAGACAAGAGCACTTTCTGATGAGGGGTGTTGGGCATTATATGGCTGAAACTCAATCATGAAAACTTTGTAAGTTTCTCAGGGGGATTTAATTAAAAAACTTATTAAAGAAAAAAGAAAAGCACTTGATCTGACCTCAGATGTGGACATGCAAACAGTAACACAAACTTTTCATCCCCAAGCACAAGTCCATGAAGGTGTGTGAAGGGCCATGAAGGGGACCAAATTGGTCCCCTGGGCTACAAACAAATCTGAATCAGCAGAAATCTCAAACAAGCAGCTGCAAATTGCTTAAAGAAATAATTCAAAGACATTTTAGATGTTTTCATTTATTAATGTTTGGGGATGTTTTTCATTAAATGGTTTTCAATGGAATAGATTTTCAATGAATAGGTGAATTCAGGCAAAGGTTCTATAAAATTATTTCAAAATGATGTGTCAGAAAAGAACAACAATATCTAAAGTTCCAATCTCTTGGATTGGAACCTGAAGTACTCTAATGAGCTCAAATATTTTTAACAGAGCCAAGCTCTAATATAAAAATATTTTAGTTGCTAACTTCTCAGAAGATGAAAGATATATACAACTCCATTACACATCAGTGACTTTTAAACATTATGTTTGGATTTAGAATCATGACTAGCAATACTGCAGGGGTGCATGCACTTTGTCTTTTGAGCTCCCTCTAATCCACACATTAGTGAATGGGGTGGATGTTGTTATTTGCACCCAGCTGTGCTCAGGGGCTATTCCTGGCTCTCTGTTCAGAAATGACTCCTGGTACTGCTGGAGGATGAGGACTTCATGAATTTATGTGGTAACAGGAATTAGAATCAGGGACAACAGCATGGAAGGCTAGCACCTTATCTTCTGTACTGTCTCTCTGGCCCTGCTAGTAGGTTTTTTGTTTTTTTTTTTTAATGTGTTTTAGGGTCATATCCAGAGGTGCTCAGGGATTACTCCTGGCTCTGCAATCAGGAATTACTCCTGGCGGTGCTGGGGGGTTGGATCACTATGGGATGTCATGTTGGGGATTACACTTGGATGGGCCACATACAATAATATACTTATATAATATAATATAATATAAAATTATATTATGATATACTTATATTATTGCTATTTTATTGTTCTGGCCCTTCACCACTTCTTTGTAATATTTTTATTTAAAGAACTGTGGTTCAGTTGTTGATAGCTGAGTTTTAAGTATATACCAATCCTACCACCAGTGTGATTTTTAATTAAGTATTCTAACTTAAGAATGGAGGGTTTTAACCTATTCATTACTTTCTAAGCATAAGACACTTGCTATTTAAACAGATCAATGAAAAGGCAAAGTTTTGTTGGTGTAATAGCGAAAACTTTAAAAAACAGGCCATAGGTAATTATTAATTCATGTACCAATGTGACCATAAGCACAGAATTTCACAATTTTACCACAGCAAACAAATCAAAAATGAAAAAAATTGACAAGGAGGAAAAACTACAAAAATCAGTGATATACTTCATAGTCATGCCAATAGTTATTTTAAGTTCTATATAACCATTTTCCAAAATATGTTTAATGTTTTCCTACTTTTCCACTAAATGATATTTAGCCCGAATCATATTCTATTATATTTTTTGTTTGTTTTTGTTTTCTGTTTTTTTGGGTCACACTCGGCGATGCTCAGGGGTTACTCCTGGCTCTGTGCTCAGAAATCACTCCTGGCAGCCTTGGGGACCATATGAGATGATGGAATTCGAACCACCATCAGTCTACATGCAAGGCAAATGCCCTACCGCTGTGCTATCTCTCCAGCCCCAATATTCTATTTTTAAGACTGAGTACACACACACACACACACACACACACACACACACACACACACACACACACACACACAAAGAAACTGAGTACAAAAAAAATTTCAATTATAAAATTATCTAGCTTTCGATTTTCTCAGAAAATTGGTAAAACCCATTTAATCAAAATGATTTAGAACACTGCCAATTTAAATTATATTAAAATATTTTAAGGACATTCTTCCAAGATAATATAGGACATGACGCTAAAAATTATTTCATGACAAGAACTAGAATAAACTTCTGAAATAAATGTCCTATGATTTTGTTATCCTATTAATCCAACTCCTGAAATTTTCAGAATGATTAAGATCATTTATTATCTGATGATGATCTTTTGTTTTTTTTTTATTTTTTTTATTTTTTTTGGTTTTTGGGCCACACCCAGCGGTGCTCAGGTGTTACTCCTGGCTGTCTGCTCAGAAATAGCTCCTGGATGGGGCCGGGCGGTGGCGCTGGAGGTAAGGTGCCTGCCTTGCCTGCGCTAGCCTAGGACGGACCACGGTTCGATCCCCCGGCTCCCATATGGTCCCCCAAGAAGCCAGGAGCAACTTCTGAGCGCATAGCCAGGAGTAACCCCTGAGTGTCACAGGGTGTGGCCCAAAAACCAAAAAAAAAAAAAAAAAAAAAGAAATAGCTCCTGGCAAGCACGGGGGACCATATGGGACACCGGGATTCGAACCAACCACCTTTGGTCCTGGATCGGCTGCTTGCAAGGCAAACGCCACTGTGCTATCTCTCCGGGCCCTTGTTTTTATTTTTAAGAAACTTTAAATTACTACACATTTACAATATGTTGTTTTCAACTATTTAAAAGAAAAGGCTAATATACTAGAGAGAAGAATGTAGCCAGGGAAGTGATGATTTGTGTCTGAGGAAAAACTCTCAACAAGCCCGTGAGATGAAATCAGCTGCTACTTCCCTGTAAGTGGAAAGGATGGCAGGACCACACTTCAGCGCCAAGTTTTACCATCAAGAGCACAATTTTACAAATTTTACAAATCCACCACTTATCTTTTGACTATCTTATTACCAAATTTGCCTATGCTTTTCCTGTTAGTCTTGTTGTTAGCTATGCTCTTAATGGCTGAAAGTATTTAAGAGACTTTTAAAGGACCCTTTTACATTTAAAATTTAAATACTGTAAAGAATATCTCTCTGGAATTTATTTCCTTCCCTGTTGTCTCATATATTCCCATCTATACCAGTATTATTCATCTTAACGGATGAAAATCTTTAGTCAAAAAAGAAAAACTGATTTGTAACTCAGTTGTTAAATATCAGGTCTAGTACAAAGTGTAGTCCAAAGGTCAAACATGGCACACTATAATATTTTGTAAATTAAATTTCATGGGTCATAACTTTGCACATTCTTCTGTTAAGTTTTTTCCCTTGGTATCGTCTGGCTGCTTTTGAGCTACAAAGCAGAGTTGAGGAGTTGAAATAGAAAACATGTGGCTTACAAAGGCCTAAACTATTTTTCAGCCCTTTCTAAAGAAAATTCCTTGCCTTTGGCTACACTAGTAATGGCTACACCAATATTAATCTCCTGTGTGTATACGGGTTATAGACATTTCCTTGAAAGCTACCAACATTCTGAATAAATAACAGATAGAAGATGCTCTTTGTAAAAATACTTTCAAAAGAATAACAAAGTAGGGGGCCGCAACAGTGGCACAGCTGTAGGGCATTTGCCTTGCACGTGGCTGACCTAAAATGGACTTTGGTTCAATTCCTTGGAGTCCCATATGGTCCCCAGTGCCAGGAGAGATTTCTGATCACATAGCCAGAAATAACCCCCTGAGTCACCAGGTGTGGCCCCAAAACAAAGAACAACAAACCAAAGTAGACCAAGTTACTTTTGGCACGATTTAACAACCTGTGACCCTAAACTTGCTATCACTGAGATGCTAAAGTGTTTGAGAATTTCCTTTATATCAAAATAAATATGCCCAAGTGGTGAAATTTCCATATTCAGTAAGAGCAGGAATGTAATTCTAACAGAGGCCAGTTGGGGCCTTCTAAGCGAAGAAATCACGCTTTGCCCATAAGGACTGCACAAAGTCCCAAAGAGCTCCCGCTAATTAGACAATCCGTAAGCTTTAGTCAATGACTATCTACTTGGCCAATGGCATTATCATTCTTGTGAGTCCTTAGCTCATCAAGTACAGGGAGGGAGCAGTTCCCCAGTGATTTTTCCCTCTACACAGGCTAACTAACCATCAAGCCACAAATAAAATATCCTCAAAGGAGAAACTAAAAGGCCCAAGTGGTAGATATGTACCAGATGTTTACAAAAATAACAAAAACAAAAAAACAAAGCCAGATCATTGTCCTGTAGGCGTCATTCCTCTGAAACAAAATATTGATTAAACACCTGGGCCCAAAAATAAATAAATAAAATATGATAAATCAGGTAAGAAAATTTCTCCTAAAATTCATTAGTCATACCCATCCCCACTTCCAGCCCCAATAAGTCAAATCTAGAAACCAAAGACTTTAAAATTCATCAAGCCACAATGCTGGATTAATCCCAACAATGTGCCAGAGAGCAGGCCAGAAAAAAATTGGGGTGCTCTTTAGGTCTCTACTTCCTCTCCGAGCAAAGTGGCCTTTGGAAGATGTGAAACCTTCCATCTTAAGCAACCCTTTCTGAATCGAATCAGCCAACTGTCATTGTTTAAGCCTAACTCAGGATGGCCTCTTCTTAAAAGAGAAGAAAATTCACCCAAAAAAGGGACATGCATCGGGACTGGGGTGACCCAGGGCCTGTTTTAAAAAGCTTTTGTCCTGGTTGAATGCAGGGGCTTAAGTCCAACTCATCTAGGAGCAAGATTTTGGAGGGACCGGAAGGGGACTTATTTGGCACTGGCTGGGGCAAGGTGGGCTGGGTCCGGCACTTCCGGTAGCGCCAAATCCCTCACAGCGGGAATGGAAAACCAGACAGAGGGAAGGGAAGCATGCCGGGGGAACTGAGAGGGGGTCAATGTCCCTTTCTTTTTCTCCTCAAATAACTCACCCAGAAAACCACACTGAGAAGACGGGGCAAGGGGAAGGAAGTGGGAAGAAAGAGTCCCCCAAACCGCCAGTGTCGTCTCGGGCACCCTCAGGTGGCTCGCCCAGGCGCCCCACACAGACAGCCCAGGCGTTGAGGCCGCCCTCAAGCCTGACCCGCCCCCTGCGCGCTGAGGCTTCTGCGCCTGCGTCGCTGCGGCGAGCCACACCACGCCCACATTTCTGATTGGCTACTCTCGGGCTCGCCCCGCCCTCTTCTAGCTTACGTCATTGACAGTGAGCTCAGCCCTTCGCTCCAGCCCCATGGATGGAAGTGGGCCGGGCCTAGCTCACAAAGGCTTTCATTGTGTGACGCCTGCACTGGGCCCGTTTTTTCTCATAGCCTGTTCTCTTGGCCCAGGTCTTTCTCTCCAAATCTAGAGAAACATATTTAAAAAGTGCCATTCTTTGACAACCTTGACTGCCCCCAATGCCCGTATATAATACACGGTTTCCATGTTGAATTTAGTCAAGAGGGCGTTTCAGGGAAGTCTGCAAAGGCAACCAAGTGTGCATCGCAGCCTTCCTTTCTCCCGTCGCTTAGCAACGGTTTCTATGGCCACTGCGCTTTCAACAACAACGCTGGACCTGGAGGAATGGAAAAAGGGTCTTTTCTTTTCCTCCCAGGAGACGACTGCTAGAATAGGGCAAAGGGGAATTGTGTGAATGAGAGAAAATTTAGTGTCTTGGGAAGGCAAGAGAGTAGGAGGAGTAGGAGAGGAAAGGGAAGGAAAAAACTGGCATAGTTAGGAAAAAATAAAAGTTGGGTAGTTCTTAAGTTCCTTGGTGATCATGGATCCAATGAGTCTTTCTGAGAGCATTTATAACCTCATACCCTGTGACTGGAAGGAGCCTCAGCAGCTTCCTAGGTAGGTGGGTAAGCAAAAATGATCACTTGAAATAAGGGGGGAGTACTTATTTCATTTAGAGTAACTAAGATAATTTGTTTCAATGATGTAAGAGTTTGATGACAACTCCACAGGAATTTACCACATCTAGGTATTTGGCAATATCACACGTCAGAAGTCACCATGTCACAAAATGGGTGGACCAAGTGCTGAGGGGTCATTGAGTAATGTGTCTCTTATATTAAATGTTTTTGAAATATTATTATCAACTACATTCAGATGATTGAAAATAGAGAATCACAAATTTATTACTGTGCTAGAATACTTAGTTTTTATTTCAAGCATCTGCTGTATGCCTGACTACTTTTCTCATATTTGTTCCTCCCCCATTGTTTGAAATCTTAATTCCTTTGATTCTGAGTCAGTTTTTGGATCAGTAAAACAAAATATTGATTGACTAGATACTTTGTGTGTGTGTGTGGTTTTTGGGTCTCACCCGGCAGTGCTCAGGGGTTACTCCTGGCTCCACACTCAGAAATTGCCCCTGGCAAGCACAGAGGACCATCTGAGACGCCGGGATTCGAACCAATGACCTCTGCATGAAAGGCAAACACCTTACCTCCATGCTATCTCTCCGGCCTGGACTAGATACTTTCTAAGGTCTTTTTTTTTTAAATAAAAAAAAACTTTTAGTTGAATTGAAAGGAAAATAGACAAAAAATATGTGCTTGAATTAAGTTATTTGGGGTTATAAAATAGTTTAAAGTTCTTCCAAATTAAAAACAAACAAGTAATCACAAATCAAACATTCCAGTTATTCTTTTGTATGTGGACTTATAAGTCATTTAATAAAGGAGAAGAAATGAAGGTCACCAGTTGAGAACATCTCCTTGGTCTTGGGATTTCAAATATTTGCTATCTTTTTTTCTTTTCCAGATGCAAGTCAAAACCACTTTGATTAATTTTTGTTTTATTTTGTATTATGAGGGCCACCAGGTAGTGCACAGGGCTTAGTCCTGGCTCTGTACTCAGGGGTCACTCCTGATAGACCTGGGACTATATTGGATCCATGGCATTGAAACTGGTCTGTCACATGCAAGGCAAGCACCTTACCCACTATACTATACCTCTTGGCTCCAAACCCACTTTGAAAGAACACTGAGAAAAACAACCCACCAGAGAAACAGACTTGTATTACTTTTGAGGTTGTGAATAAAATTCCATTCTATTTTGTAAAACAAAATAAACTAGGTCATATTTATGGTTCCTTTCTAGTCTAATGATCATTGATTTTATTTCTTTTGTCATTGATTTTAGTACTAATATACTTGGGATTCATAACATCTTTAACAAATGAATGGATTCTTCAATTGAAAGTTTTGAGTATTTGCTATTAAGCAGAGCAGTATCTATGTAGTTTTCCATTGAATTCTCAAAATCTACCATATAATATGAGGCCAGATTGGTAACAGTGGTAAGACATTTGCCTTGCATGTGGCTGACCCATGACAGACGTGGGTTTGATCCCCTGCATCCCGTATGGTCCCCCAAACCAAGAGCAATTTCTGAGCACAGAGTCAGGAGTAACCCCTGAACGCTGCTGGGTGTGGTCCAAAAAAAAAAAACTACCATATATTGGAAAGAGGAATATAAAGTAAGGTATGATCCATTGAAGAATTTAGGTTTTGACTTGAACCCCGGTATTCTATATGGTCCCGCAAGCTCACCAGGAGTGAGCACAGAATCAGAAATAACCTCTGAATGCCACCGGGTATGCCCCCAAAACAAAAACACAAAAAAAACTTTTGATGTTCCACATTATATAAATCTCCTCTAGAAGTATAAAACTCACTGGTAGTTAATATAGCTTTTAGATTATCCATTTTGCATGAGATATTTTAATAGATAGGGATTCTATTTATTGGAAAACTTAAAAAGCTTAGCTGCTTCTAAGTGATATTTTTCCAAGAAAATTTATAAAATATAGCTATTTGGAAAGCATTAATGAGTCCCTGTTTTATCTAGGTATTTCTCCACTACATTCATTTTTGAAAATATCAATGAGGATGCAAGGTTTCAGGTTTCTAAAACAATAACTAGGAAAATTGACTCAGCATGATAGTAAATAGAAGTCACTAAAAATGATGCAGAAGAACTCTTCCTATTAGTATAAAGTTAACCCACACTGTTAACACTAATCATGAGCATTTCACTTGATAAGACTGTATTTGTGCAAAGCAGTAATGTTTAAAAATAAAGCACAATAAAACATTTAACGAGTTCTCTTTCACCATACAAACACAAAACTTGCCTTACCCAACAATCTTACTATTAGTATCAATCTGAAGAAAGAAGTGTCTGAAGCTTTAAGGGTTATTTTCATCACTAAATTCTAAATGCAGTTTAAAGAACACTCACTGGCAAGATAAAGGCCAATTTTACAAAGAGATAGATCTCTTGAATGACTACAGTGTGACTTCCCGTATCTTAAAGATGATAGAACTTGTTAGAAAAATAAGGGCCGGAGAGAAAGCATGGAGGTAAGGCATTTGCCTTTCATGCGGAAGGCCATTGGTTGGAATCCTGAATCCCATATGGTCCCCTGAGCCTGCCAGGAGCGATTTCTGAGCGTGGAGCCAGGAGTAAGCACTGAGTACTGCCGGGTGTGACCCAAAAACAAAACAAAACAAAACAAAAAAAGAAAACATACACATTAAAATGAGGGAAATGAAGGCATATATTATTGAAGGCCTACTGGTAGATAAAGATAATTAGCGAGAATTCTTAAGAAGGATATCTTTTTTTTTTTTTAGTTATTTATTTTTGTTTTGGGCCCACACCCCATGGTGCTCAAAGTTTACTCCAGGCTCTGTGCTCTGTGCTCAGAAATCACTCCTGGCTTGGGAGACCATATGGGATGCCAGATTAAACCTGAGTCTGTCCTGGATCAGCTGCATGCAAGACAAATGCCCTACTACTGTGCTACCTCTTGGCTTATAAAGGTTATCTTTTAAAAAGTTGAGAAAGGATAGTTTTCTGCAGCTGAAATGTTAACTGAATCATAAGATATGAATGTGCCACTGAGAACTCATGAATATTTTTTAATGTTTCAGAATTTCACTTGCTCATGATGTTTGAGATAGTTTTCATGATTTTCACCAAATTCATCACAGGTGCATTGATAGGTGATATCTCCATCCATGTTACCATTCCCTTTTACATATGACAATATTCCAGATATAATTTGAAGCCCCATGTAACTATTATCCTCTTTCCTTGATAGACAATCCTTTTTTGGGGGAGAGATGTTGGGCCACATTCAACAATATCCAGGGCTTACTCCTGTATCTGGCAGTGCTTGGGACGCATATGTGGTGCCATAGATAAAAACAGTGTCAACTACATGGAAGGATATCAAGATTTCAGCAGCATTACATTAAATGAGTCCTGTAGAGCTAATATTTTGTTCTTACTGAGTACTAATAGCCAAATGCCAAAACAGAACTTAATGAAGTCTTATAATTTATGTGGATATGTAAATTAGAACTGTGTCTTTTTAAAACTTGAAATAATGTTATTGTGAGTATAAATAAAGCTTTTTAAAATTTAGGTACTCATCAATTTTTAAGGATGATATAAAAAATGAAATTCAAAAATCTAAAAGTGCAATGAAAACAATGGGACCAGCAAACGTTGAAAAACCTTCTCCAAAAGATTTTCTGAAGAAACATTCAAAAGACAAAACTCTACCACCAAGTAAGTTTTCTCACTTTTTAAAAAAAAAACTGACATTTAGTATGAACTTTATATGAGGTTATATAATTGGACATTGGTGTTATACAATATGAACGAGCAATTATTGTTTATGAACATTAAAAGTACAAACATGATAACTTGACATCCTATAAGCAGAATTTGAGATGGGCAAATGTGATAGTACAGCAGATAGGGCTTTGCCTTGCACACAACTTACTGGATTTGATCACAGCACCTCATACAGTCCCCTGAGTGCAGAGACAGGAGTAAGTCTTGAGTATTACAGGTTGTAACCTCGAATGTAAAAACAAACAAAACCAGAATTTGAGAGGGTAGAGAATACTATAAGTAGAATATGAAGGAAAAATAATAGTGAACCTGACATTGTTCCAGCAAGAGGTAAATTTCCTTATTGCTTATGCAAGCATTTTGAACTACGGTATATCTTGCACTATCCAGGAAAGCTTTACTTCAACACCATATGCCTCATCTTAAACCTTAGCCATATGACTTTAGTTGAAAACTTTATGCCTCCGTGAGGGCCTTCACTCCCCGTAGGTCTTTAGACCACTGAAAACATAAATGGAGATAGACATTATATAAGAAGAGTTTTACTTTTTATAATTATTTTATTTAAGCACTGTGGCTACGAAATTGTTCATGATTGAATTTCAGTCATATAATATACAACACCCTTCACCAGTACACATTTCGCACCATCAACGTCCCTTGTTTCCCTCCTACCCATCCACTCCCACCATTTTACTTCCCTCTCTCTTTCTCTCTCTCCTTTTTTGACACTGTGGTTTGCATTCTTGTTGATGAAGGGGTACCATGCATATCATTTATCCCCTTTCAGCATCCAGTTCTTGTCTAGAGTGATTATTTCCAACTCTCATTCTCATAATGAACCCTTTATTCTAACGCATTCACTGCTCTTTGTAGTGAGCTTCCTACCATAGACTTGTCTTTCTGGCCCTAATCACTATTGTCTCTGGATACTATTTCCATTCTATCTTTTATTTTTCTTATATCCACAAATGAGTGAGATTATAATGAGTTTTAAATTCCAATATGCAATGTTTCCCAGCTTCTAAACCCCCAACTGTTCTTTCCAAGAGATGGAATTAAGAGCTGTCACTGTATGTTGCCAAAACTGCTACCAAAAGCACTTTATGTATGAGAGCTTTCACTCTCCCAGGTCTCTAAGGCTAATGCAGCCACAAATGGAGTTTGAAGGAATGAAGGGGACGTCATCAGTAGTGGTCATGGCCCGCTGCTTGGGTGTGCTACCAGTGTAGTCACTGAGGGATCCAAACTTAGGAGAGCCCTGTGCTTGCTTTAATGCTCTGCACTTGTCATCTTAAAATTTCTAACTTCTCATCAAGGTATCCTCCTAAAATTTTTGTTTTGTTTTATTTGGTTTGGTTTGGTTTGGTTTGGTTTGTTTTTGGGTCACACCCGTTGGTGCTCAGGGGTTACTCCTGGTATTGCACTCAGAAATCACTCCTAGGAGGTGGAGCGGTGGAGTAAGCAGTAGGGCATTTGCCTTGAACGGGCTAACCTAGAACGGACTGCGGTTCCATCCCCCAGCATTCCATATGGTCCCCCAAGCCAGGAGCGATTTCTGAGCGCAGAGCCAGGAGGAACCCCTGAGCGTCACCGGGTGTGGCCTAAGAAGAAAAAAAAAGGAAAGAAAAAAAATTACTCCTGGCAGACACAGGGACCATATAGGATTTGAACCACCATCCGTCCTGAATCGGCTGCATGCAAGGCAAACGCCTTACCACTGTATCTCTCTGGCCCCTACATTTCCATTTTTTTATTGGACTGAAAATATAAAAACTATGGTGATCATAGAGTACATAACTATGAGGCTCCCAGGAAATTGGAGAATAAATGAAAAGGGAGCTCTGGTACCGCCTTGTGAGCTGGGACTGCCTACCTAATCTGCGAACCTTGATGAGATTTAATTCTCTGGGGTCTTCCTCAGCAGCCTCCAGCAGGGATTAGGAAGCCTTATTATTATTTTATTTTATTTTTATTATATTTCTACATCTACTGTGGCTGCTTCTGCATCTGCTGCTGCTTCTGCTTGTGGTTCTATTTCCTTCTTTCTTCTTCTTTTTCCTTCTTCTTCTTTTTCATCTTTTTCTTCTGCTTCCCCTGACTCTCTTTTTACCAATATCTTACTCTGCCTTTTGAACCTACCTTCAAAAAAGACAGAATTTGCTAAAATATTTTAACAGACTTTATATATGCATACTTGTTTCTCTAAATTTAATTGATAGAACATGGTATGACTAAAAACTTGGGTTGTTATTGCCATTTTGATATAGTCTAAACAAACCAAATCACTTGGTTTTTTATATTATCACCATCATCAATGTTCAATGACAGAGCTATTCTAAAAACCCTATTTTAATTTACGTGCCTTCCCTTCCCAGGGGAGGGCTTTGAGTCACACCTGAAGGAGAGTTTTGCTCAGGTGATCATGCTACTCTTTACCTTGAACCTTGAAATGCATGTGCTCAGCCCATTAAGTTATCTTCTGGTCCTTTATATACTTCTTTAAAGATTCTGTCTTCAAAGCAGTCACATTCTGAGTACAGGAGGGGTTAGGACTTAAATAAATGAATATTAAGGGGCCACAATTCACTTCATTACAAGAGATTATTCCAGTTCAAAAACTTTAGTGATAAATATTATTACTTTTTCTCAGGACAAAATTTATATAGATTCCACTTTTCTTTTTTCTGTTTTCACTTTGGGGCCACATCTGAGGTGCTCAGGTTTCTTCTGGCTCTATGCTCCAGGCATTGATTCCTGCAATTCTTGGGTGGAGATGAAGGGATTATGCAGTGCTAGGGTCCAGTGTCTTGAGCCATTCTCCAGTCCCAGAATTCCACTTCTTACAAAGTCCCAAATTTCTCTGATTAAGAATGAAAGGATATGGAACTGGAGTAATAGTATAGTCAGTGGCGAGGTGTTTGCCTTGTACATCATCAACCTGGGTTTGATCCCTTGCATACCATATGGTCCCCTAAGTCTGCTAGAAGTAATTCCTGAGTGCAGAGTCAAGAGTAACCCTTGATCACCACAAACAAAAATAAGAATGGAGGGATGCATTGTTGAGATGATTGTTCCTTTAGTTTTGGGGAAAACACTGTAATTATTTTATTTTAATATTTTAGTGATAGCATTTTGTATTTAATTCAAATTATATTTTGGCTCTCAATACAAAATGAATGTGTCAAAATTTTTTAAGAGAATGTCCATGTCCCTCAACGTGATATGCTTTTAGAGGAAGTGAATGAGAGACCTTGACTCTTTTATTTTTTTATTGTTGTGTCCTTAACTATCTCATGATTTTTAAACTACATAATAAATGCTAGTGAAAGATCCATAATATCTCAGACTTGAAAATTCACCAAGTTTTACTTATGTATTTCATGATTTTATAGTAACTTCTCTGACGAAGCAACTATTGGTATTATTGATAGTACTCAGAAAACAATATCTTCAAGCTTATTTCAGAGGGAAATATGAATGTTTATGGTGCATATCATTATAAGGAATTATTTTCATGATAGCAATATTTATTGGCTCTTTGATTCTGATTTTGGAAGATTAATTTTCTTTACATGTTTATAAACTATTAAAATATTTTATATTATTCTTTGATCAGTTTTGTATTTATGGTTGCCTTTACACTGAATGTATGATAATATTATTAAAAAACTTTAATGGGCCCGGAGAGATAGCACAGTGGCGTTTGCCTTGCAAGCAGCCAATCCAGGACCAAAGGTGGTTGGTTCAAATCCCGGTGTTCCAATATGGTCCCCCGTGCCTGCCAGGAGCTATTTCTGAGCAGACAGCCAGGAGTAACCGCTGAGCACTGCTGGGTGTGGCCCCCCCAAAAAAAAAAACTTTAAAATACTGGTAGTAAAACATATGACTATTATAGATAGTTTTAAATAGCTATATTTATCATTTCATACTAAGAAGATGATCTTCTGTCTAAACAGAAAAATCATTTGAGAGAACTTCATTGAATGTGGCCAAAAAGCCTCCTGTGCCACGGAGGAATGAGCATCCAGTTATGGGACTGCAAAGTGAAAAGAATTTTATAAACACAAACGTAGCTGATATTGTTATGGGAGTCGCTAAGAAACCAAAACCGATTTATGTTGACAACAGAAATGGAGACAAGCATGATCTTGAATCATCAGGACTACTTCCAAAGTATATTAAAAAAAAGGTAAGCTGGTAATAAATAGTGAAGAGAGGGCAAAGAGAGATTTTAAAGAACTGGGGCATATACTTTTTAAGCAGAAGCCTCGGCTGAGTTTGGAGTAACCCCCACCACTGTCAGGTGTGGTCACCAAAAATAACAAACAAAAAATGATAACTGGGATTTTTGTCTGATTTTAGATCACACCTGACAGTACTCAGGGTTTACTCTTTGCAATGAACTCAAAGCTCACTCTTGGTGGGAATCAGGGAGCAATATGGGATGCTGGGGACTGGACTAACCACCCCACCCTCTATACTATTTCTCTAGTTCTTGAACAAGGTCCTTAAATGTGGTCCTTAACATAATTTAAAGTTCACATATCTGGGAGGGGGGAAGAGAGAGAGGGGAGAGGAGAGAGAGAATAGAGAGAGAAGAGAGAGAATAGAGAGAGAAGAGAGAGGAGAGAGAATAGAGAGAGGAGAGAGAGAATAGAGAGAGGAGAGAGAAGAAAGAGGAGAGAGAGAAGAGAGAGGAGAGAGAAGAGAGAGAGGAGAAAGAGAGAAAGAGAGAGAGAGAGGAGAGAGGAGAACAGTGGGTAACGTGCTTGCCTTGCTGGTAACCGACCTGAGCTCAGTCTTCAGCACCACATATGTTCCCCCTAATAGTAATTCCTGAGTAAGCCCCAAGCAAAACCAGCAGTGGCCCCAGTTACCTATTTTTCAAATAAAAATGTTAATCAGGTGTTCATAATGATTGGCTATATTATTGACAATTGAATTATCACTAATGAAATGTTATAGATTACAAATCCCCATTTCTCTGTAATTTGTCTTTGTCCAAACCTAAAGCGATGAAATTATAAAGAATTTGAAATGAACAACAACAAATAGTTCGGTAGAGGGAAATCATAATTGTTTTTGCTTATTTTCTATTGTCCGTAGCTACGTTTTCATGGGAGGGGAAAGGATACTCCCAAGCAGTGTTCAGGGGTATCAGGGCCACTTCCAGTCATGCTTGGTGAACTACAACTTAGTGCTTGGGACCAGTGCACAGGACCACCAGGGACACCCCAGAAATGCCGGGAGACCTCCAGGATCATAGTCATGTGGTACCAGGGATCAGACCAAGGTTTTACACATGCAGAGCATGTGACTTTGGTTCCTGTGTGATCTCCCTGGTCCAATATATTTAGTTAACAACGATGATAAACCTTATGGTGGAAATGTACTTAGAAGTATATTCACTGTTTAAGTCCAGAAAAGCTAGTCTTCAGATCTCAAGACTAAACCATTATGTAGCAGAATGAGATAGAGTTTCCATCTTTAGAACCATCCACCCTATCACTGTGATATAAATCATTGCTATTACTACTTCAACAAGAACACATTCGTTTATTTTTAGTTTCAAATAAAGCAAATATTGAGAGACAACAATCTAATCATTTGGAAATCCTCATTGCTATCTGAAAAGATTGTTCTCAGATAGACATATAACTTCATTGATGAAAATTATAGAAGCTTGGGTATTTTATTTTATTTTATTTTATTTTATTTTATTTTATTTTTGGTTTTTGGGCCATACTGGTGACGCTCAGGGGTTACTCCTGGCTATGTGCTCAGAAATCACTCCTGGCTTGGGGGACCATATGGGATGCTGGGGGATCAAACGCAGTCATTCTAGGCTAGCGTGCACAAGGCAGATGCCTTACACCCTGCACCACTGCTCTGGCCCCAAGCTTGGGTCTTTTAAAAAGAGACAATCTTTAAAATTTTAAAAAGTTTACCAAAACTATACCTCTATACCTTATCCAAACCCTATAATACTGTGTGCTAATAAAGTGCTTAAAAATGTTAAAAGTGCTTGAAACACTCCAAAAAATATGAGTGCAAACTCCTAAAGAACAATGATGCAGAATAATAAGCTGTGGCAAGAAAGAAGAGGAAAAAGAAATTAATTGACACTGTGGTACATAGCTGCTTGCATTGTACTTTGCCATCAATCCACCTGATAAACCCAGTATGATTCAAAATTGAAACAGGAACCTGATACTGGTGTCAGAGAACTTCTGACTACTGGGGAGGAGTTCTGAGAACACAACTTTGGAAGAGTTCAGCTGGAAGCTCTAAATTGGAGAAATATCCATTGAAGTTATACTTGCCCTCTCTGTTTCCTCAGACAACTGAGCTGGGAAAAGCAAAACCTTCTCTCTACCATTCTTTTAAAATGCCCAGTCCATTTTTGGTATGTTATTAAAACTCTTTTTCCATGGTCCTGCCACTAGCTGCCATATGCTTTGTTCCTCCTGTGCCATTCCCTTCAATACAGTTTCTGCCATAAAGAGAAAACAGAAATGGCTTATCATAAAACAAAAATTATCAAATTTATTTGCATATATAAGCCATGGCAAGAGTCTGCAACAGTTGTACAACCTCTTGGTGCTTGTGGGGACTTAATTTTTCACTTGCCAGAGTTTAGTTTTCAAAACCTGTTACTGTAAATCTTTTCAGGGACAATTCCATTTATTAAAATGAGTGAACCTCATGTTTTTTGTCTCAGATAAAATAGTGTATGGTCATTTGTGCCAGGAGAAATAATTTATAAAAACAAACAGAAGCATGGGTGGCTGCATAAGGTAATAAGAAAGAGAGCAATAAAACATGTTATTTTTAATTCTAACTGCCACTTATTACCACTCTGATCTTTTTGTTTGTTTGTTTTGGGGTCACACACGGCAGTGCTCAGGGGTTACTCCTGGCTCAGAAATCACTCCTGGAGGGCCTGGAGGACCATATGGGATGCTGGGATTCAACCACCACCCTTCTGCATGCAAGGCAAATGCCCTACCTCCATGCTATCTCTCCAGTCCCACCACTCTGATCTTTGACAAATTATTAGGCTAATCACTTTTAGTGAAGATTAAGCTATATAAAATATATTAAGCACTTTGCATGATACCTGAAGAGTTCAGTAAAAAAAAATAGATATATGAAATTGTCAGTAATGTGCACTAATCCTCAATAATCTAGCATATGGGAATATTTCAGATCAATAAGGCCTTTATTTGTGAGGTACTTTTTCCCTAAAATATATCATACCATTCCTTTTATTAAAGTTTAGAAATATAAATTAGTATTTTTATGACAGAAACATCATTATGAACATAAATGTCCTGAACTGTAATGAGATGTTGTTCGCAGTGTTTGCTGAAATATAATGAACTGTTTATCACTGCACTAATATGCCCTTGCGATTTTGGGTATAGGGCTTCCTAAATTTTGAAAACACTTTTAGTCAGGATGGGTTAGGTAGTTAGTATGCAGAGGTAACAAAAAAAAACAAAAAACAAATTGCAATAATTTAAAGCTGCAACGTCTCTTGCCTGCTGTTTCTATTTGTCTATGGATTTGATGGTGCCTTGCTCATTGCCCACAGTCCAGAAGTAAGAAAGCCAAAATATCACCAGTCATTATGTCAGACAAGAAAATGTGTTAGTCACCCACTTGTTCTCAAGGCTTTTACCCACTCCCCTTGGAAAGTCGATTGTCAAGGTTACAACTGATTTCAAAAGAAATAGGAAAGTTTGGTCCCACCAAGAGCCTAGAAGAAGAAACAGAATCTTTGTGATTCATTCAAATGTTTCTTCTATCTTTCAATATCTGCTGCTTTGGAAAGGTCCTCCCTGAACATATTTATTTAAAATGACACCTACCTATTTTTTAACAATTTTTAAATTTTGCTTTGGATCACTAATGTTATTTGACATTCATTTTGACAAGTTTCTCTCACCACAAAACACCATGCTATTCTTCTTCCATAATAAACCCAGCATGAAATACACACTCAATGAAGTTTTTGAAGATTCAGCAAGGAGTACTTCTGTTTTCTCCACACAGTAAAAGCAAAAACATTTTCTAATCTTTAAGACTGGAACTGCTTCTTCACTGTCAGTCCTTTAGGCAGGCTGGAAACCTAAAAACACATTTTGCATTTCTAGAAACCACCAGGATGGAGAGAAGGAGGGATTCAAGAAAATTTTCTCTTAAAGCTGATGGGCTTTGTGTAGTTAAGAATTTGTTTCTGGGGGCCAGAGAGATAGCACAACGGTAGGGCATTTGCCTTGCACGCAGCCAATCCAGGAAAACAGTGGTTCAAATCCCAGCATTCCATATGGTCCCACATGCCTGCCAAGAGTGATTTCTGAGCACAGAGCCAGGAGTAACCCCTGACCACTGCTGGGTGTGATCCAAAAACAAATAAACTAACAACAACAACAAAAGAATTTGTTTCTATAACACTTTAGGAATATTTCTCTTTTTTTATAACAAGAACAGGCAAAAAGAACCTCATGCTATTTAAGATATTTCAGGATAAAAGTGTAGAAGCATGGAACAGAAATATAGAAAAGGCAACTTGGAGGTGGGGGGGGGAGGTAAGGGCTGAGCCACCTGCCCAGAAGAGGCACTGGAGAGATTCAGAGAAAAACAAGCCAAGGCAAACACATCTCAGATAATTTTAGAAGGCAAAGATTCCCCCATGGAGATGATGTCACTGAATTTTGTCAATTTGCAGTATTTTGAGCAAAGACTTAAAATTTGTAACATTGTTTTATCCTCCCAGGCATTGCATGGTAAGTATACATGCATATACTTATGATTGCATTCAGGGTATGGATTTTCGCCACCCCTTAAATTCTTTAGGATTATGGTGTCATACCTGAATATATTTCTAAGCGCAACCAGGAGGTCAAGAAGGCCCAAGAGGAATATGACAACTACATCCAAGAATGCCTTAGAAAATCAGCTATGAAAAGAGTGTCTGATGAGGAAAGGGAGACAGTATTGCAAGTAAGTGTTCTTGGAGCCCATGTTTTGTTGTAACTCTCTGGAACATTCTTTACAGGAATGATCCTCTCGTGGTGGATAATGAAAGCAAGTTCTTTAGTTCTTTGCAACTGACTTTGAGGCAAACCAAATATTGTAACAGAGGATTTCATTAACCTAAGTTTTCTTGCCACTTTGGTGAGCTTTAGTCAAAGTGGTGGTGTTAAGAAGCTTGTTTTCTTCATGACACATGCACTAATAGAATGGAAAAGCAGGGGCCGGGAAGGTGGCGCTAGAGGTAAGGTGTCTGCCTTGCAAGTGCTAGCCAAGGAACGGACCGCGGTTCGATCCCCCGGCGTCCCATATGGTCCCCCCAAGCCAGGGGCGATTTCTGAGCACATAGCCAGGAGTAACCCCTGAGCGTCAAACGGGTGTGGCCCAAAAACCAAAAAAAAAAAAAAAAAAAGAATGGAAAAGCATTTGTATTATCACTGTCATGTCTCCAAACACTTCAAGAACACCATCTATAAACCAGATCATTTACACTAGATGGAGCTCTAGAATAATTAAAACTTTTCCTAGAATTGTTTTTCTTTTTCTTCCCAAGTTCACTCTCTTTTAAATATGACCAGCATGTTTGATATTACATATATTTTCTTTATTTTGAATAAAAGGAACTTAAAATATACATATATCATGGAAATTTTTAATGTAAGGATTTTACCATTGTTATTCAAGATATTAGGGAATATGAAGCAAGGTTGCATCTATCATCTTTCTTTCCTTATTTACCTTAAAGTAATTTATATATAATCCACAGGCTTTGGATTCTAACTTAAAGTAACTTAAACTCTGGCATTGGGGCCAGAGCAATAGACCAGCAGTAGGGCTTTTGCTTTGCATGTGGCCAAAACAGATGGACCCCAGTTAGATTCCTAGAATCCCATATGGTCCCCTGAGCCTTCCAGGAGTGATTTCTGAGTGCAGAGCCAGAAGTAACCCCTGCTGGATATGACCCCCCCCAAAAAAAAACAAAAAACAAACAAGCAAAAAATACCAAGCATAACAAGCAGCAAAAGGGGCCCAGAGAGATAGCACAGCGGCAGCGTTTGCCTTGCAAGCAGCCGATTCAGGACCAAAGGTGGTTGGTTCGAATCCCGGTGTCCCATATGGTCCCCCGTGCTTGCCAGAAGCTATTTCTGAGCAGACAGCCAGGAGTAACCCCTGAGCATCGTCGGGTGTGGCCAAAAACCAAAAAAAAAAAAAAAGAAGAAGCAGCAAAAGACTACATGAATTTTGTATGTTTTATAAGAATGAATAAATATAAAGATGCATATTCATCTTGTCTGCATTTCAGAAGGAACAGTGAGATGATAAATTGAAAAAAATCTTAGTAAAATCACCATCAAACATTTGTTAAATGCCTTTTTGATTTGCGTAGAGTCAGCCGTATGCTAAATCTCAAAGAGCTTAACGAAGACCTAAGATAAAACTTCTGCTAGAGAGAATGTGATTGTTAAATTGATGAAAAGTGATATGTATTCCCATAATGCCTCTATAGATCTGTGTGTTGCAGAAACCATAGATTTATAAGAACCACAATGCATGAGTCTCCACCAAAAGGTGGCCCTATTTAGCTGGACTTAAACTGCGGTGCAAGAGGGAGCCCCAGACAAGAGGAGTGACTTAAGGGCGGGACTGTGTCTCCGTTAGCAAAAGCCACCCAGTGCCTATCCCAGAGCCCACTATAAATGCAGATGTTTACAAATGGGGTGCAAGAAATGAAAAGGGAAGCCATGCAAGCAGGAGACTGGGGCACACAGTTGCTGGGAGGTTGCTGGACAGATTAAGAGAGATCTTTTTGGTCCTATTCTCTGTTTCTCTCTCTCTCTCTCTCTCTCTCTCTCTCTCTCTCTCTCTCTCTCTCACACACACACACACACACACACACACACACACACACACACACACACACACACTACCACCATTTTTAGAAAGCATATACTTTTAGAAACCCAAGATTTTTATGCCTAAATGATGCTGAAAATATAGGGCACTAAGTCTCAGAAAGAAGAGACTGTGCTTTTTGAGAGATGAAGCAATTGTCAGCTTCCTGTCATGTAGGCTCCAGTTTCTCTGCATACCGTTGGCAGTGACTATAGGAAGTTTCAGATGCCTGGATACCTGGTGGTACAACTCCTAGAGTAACAGCCTCTAGGAATGGGTTTGATAAGTGCAGAGCCCTGCTTCCCTTCCTGGGTTAAGAGTCAGTATGTTTGTTCATTGTTCACACTTTGCTCTTTCTTCGTGAAACAGCAGTCTTATTATATCACAAGGGAGGCTTCTGAATGCTTCATTTCACAGAGGACATCAAGTTCCAATTTAGCGGGCTCCTTTGTTCTTCCAACCCAGATTCATTTGCAGATCTCTTGATGTTCAAAACTATGCCCATTCTGCAGGACACAGTAGCGAGCAGAAACAAACGGCCCTGACTGTTACAGAACTTAGAATGTGATTTACTACTGTCCCTGCCCACAAATGAGCAAGTAGCTGGAGGAACTCACATTCGCAGTGACTATGGTCCAGGCCCAAGTCCTCCTGTGCCTTCACGCAAAGGAGTAGAAGGCGGTGCACCAGCCGTGCTACTGTAGGAAGAGGTGTGCTTGCCAAAAATCCTGTGAAGCTATGAAGAGACTAGTATTTACAAGAGTAGAAGAAGGGCTAAGGAACCCAAAAAGAGCACTGCAGCAACCCCGGATTGGGAGCCCGGGAACCCACACTTTTTCTAGGCTTGCAGAGCAAGGATATGGAACAAAGCCCAGAGTTCAGTGAGAGCTGGAGCCACAGGAGCGACCACTGCCCGGGCATGGTTGTCCTCGGTGGATGAACCAGAAGTAGTGTCCTGATACTGTCATAGAAGAGGGGAGAAAAGTGTTCCCAAGCTCCCTCTCCTGCTTGGAGTGGTCTCCAAGGACCACTCTTGGCTGAATGGAGAAACTGAAGAGCAGAGGGGCTGCAGGCTGGAGTTGCAGGAGATGGGAAGCATCGGGAGCAATCCCCCAAAAGTCAGCCCCCTTCAACTCCAGACGAGATCGGGCACGTTCAGGGTGGTATGGCGTAGGACCCCCTTCACCTCCAGACACAGAGCAGGACCAGAAGATGGAGAAGGGTTGGGGTGGGGAGGATTTCCAGAGAAGCATGTGACTATGGGGAGGATTTTAGGACTGCCTATCTGAAAGCTTTTCAAATTTAAATATTTTAGCATTAAAACAGAAGAGCAAATTTACAAAATAAAAATGTGCTTTGAAATAGGTCCAAATAAGTCTTTGGACTGGAGACAGTACAGGGTTTAAAGCACTTGTTTTGCACCCTTGCACAAAGCTAACCCCACTTTGATCCCTCATAACACTAGATTGACCCCTGAGTAAAGAGCCAGGAGTAAGTCCTGAGCACTGTTTGGTAAGGCCAAATTTCCCACCCTCCAAGAAAAGATTTGTCTTGAAAAGTAGCAAAGGGACCGTTTAAACATGTTACATGTTATTCTATCCAAAGCTGCTGATGTTCATTCAAACCGTGTACACACTGGGTAGATTTTTTAAAATTAAAACTGTTAAAAATGTGAAGAATATGTAGCTACTAAGACAAGTAATATTGAAATGTCAAATAGCTATGCTAAGCCTTTGATATTTGAAAATGTATAAATAGTGTTTTTTCCCTCTGAAAATAGTATATCTATGAAACACGTAGAAATATTTCATAATGAAAAACTGGAAACATAATTCTTTTGAGGGTGTTCTTGGTAAACATCTTATATGCTGTAGGAATGTGTTAACTCATTCATCCTTTTTTTAAGATTTAACCTGGATAGGAGCCAGGAAATGAGAAAGCAAGTATGGCACATACATAGTATGCCCCCAACTCTATCTCTGAACACCAATCACCCTGTCCCCTGAGCATTGCCTGGTGCATTCATAAAGGCGGCCTTGGCACTCTAGTGAGGCTGGTCCAGATAGATCCCCAGAACTCCTGGGCCTAAGCAGTACCCTATTCTCAGGCCCTTAAATTGAACTTCTACCCAGTTACTTGAAATTTCCTGGAGTAGGTGTGGCTCTACTCACTAACATCTAATATAAACTGGACACTCTTCCTTCTTTTACTTGAAGAAAATCCTTAAAATATTCTCCCTCAATAATGGTTCAAAATGTGTTGGTCCTTTCTCCAACCATTCTATCCCAACTAAACTTGGAAATAAATCATTGAGATTTGATTTTCCCAATATCTATAAGATTAAATTTATACTTCAGTGGCTTATTGTAACGTTACTTTTATTTAAAGATAGTCCTAATCTCTTAAAACTAAATAATAGTTTTCAAGGCAATTTAAAGTTTTACTTTAGATTGGGCTTTCCATTTTACTTTTTTGTATAAAGCAAAATGATTTGTGCATTTGTGAGTAGTAATAGAAAGTGTTAACTTGTAAGATTTTATTGTCTGAATTCAATTAGTAGCTAAGACCATTTTGTGATTGGGCCTCTAGTGAGTGCCCTGTGCTAAAAAAAGAAACTGCATAGATATGGAAATAAACTCTATTGCTCCTAGGAGATCCCTTACTTTTAATGTGTTTGTTCTAAGAATATAGAATATTAACTATTCTATTGAACTGGTACATGTGTTCTATTTAATGACATTTCAAAGATTTCTGTTATACATTAATGATTAGAAGTTCTTAACTATATGTATGGAGGAAGAGTTATTCTAGTATATTAAAAGACACATAAAAGATCTTGTGAATGAGTCAGAGATATGGTATAGTGAATAGGGCACTTGGCTTGCACACATTCAGTCCCTGGAACCTTATATAGTCCTCCTAAACAAGCAAGGAGTAAGTCCTGAGCACTACTGGGTGTGATCCCAAAACAACAACAAAAAAATGTAAAATTTATTTTTAGGATTTTATACAAATTTTTGTGGTTTTTGGGTCACACCCGGCAGTGCTCAGAGGAAACTCCTGGCTCCATGCTCAGAAATTGCTCCTGGCAGGCACAGGAGACCATATGGGAAGCTGGATTCGAACTGATGACCTTCTGCATGAAAGGCAAAAGCCTTACTTCCATGCTATCTCTCCGGCCTCCCGATTTTATACAATTCTATTTTAATAAGAAATGACACTTCACGGGGCCAGGCGGTGGCGCTAAAGGTAAGGTGCCTGCCTTGCCTGCGCTAGCCTTGGACGGACCGCGGTTCGATCCCCCGGTGTCCCATATGGTCCCCCAAGCCAGGAGCAACTTCTGAGCACATAGCCAGGAGTAACCCCTGAGCGTTACCAGGTGTGGCCCAAAAACCAAAAAAAAAAAAAGAAATGACACTTCTCTGGCTGGAAATATAGTAGAGGTAGGGTGCTAGCCTTACATGCAGTCAACATAGTTTTGATTCCTGGTACTCCAGTGGTCCCCAGGAACCAAAAGTAATTGCTGAATGCAGAGCCAAGAGTTACCCCCTGAGCATTGCCAGGTATAGTCCAAAAACTGAAAAAGAAAAGAAAAGAAAAGAAAAGTAAAGAAAAGAAAAGTAAAGAAAAGAAAAAAGAAAAGGAGAGAAAAGGAAGGAAGGAAAGAAAGGAAAAGGAAGGAAGGAAGGAAAAGGAAGGAAGGAAGGAAGGAAGGAAGAAGTAAGGAAGGAAGAAAGGAAGGAAAGAGGAGAAAGAAGAAAAAAGAAAGAAGAAAGAAAGAGAAAGAAAGAAAAAGAAAAAGGAAGGAAGAGGTAGGAAGGAAGAGGAAGGAAGGAAGGAAAAGAAAGAGAGAAAGAAAGAGAAAGAGAAAGAAAGAAAGAAAGGAAGGAAGGGAGGGAGGGAGGGAGGGAGGGAGGGAAGGAAGGAAGGAAGGAAGGAAGGAAGGAAGGAAGGAAGGAAGGAAGGAAGGAAGGAAGGAAGGAAGGAAGGAAGGAAGGAAGAAAGAAGAAAAGAAAGAAAGAAAGAAGAAAAATAAAAAAATAAAAAAGAGAAGGAAAGACAAGAAATGACTTCACAAGTCAGAATAAACATTTTTATGTGATTGCCATATTTTAGAATGAGGCTGATGGTTAAAATAGAACTCAAAAGAAAAAAAAGCCAATATTTTTAGAAGAATTTCTTGGTTGGATTTTATTTTGCATAGCATTATCAAGTTTAATGATTTTTAACAAAGCATTTACTGTATATAAGTTTAGTTTCACACAACTCCTAACTATGTATGTGTATCTGATGGTCAAAACTAGTACAGTAACATTAAAAACAGCAAATAAATGTCTTCAGTGGGAGCAAAGCACATGGGCAAAAACTGGGGCTGGCATCTGTACAGTATCTTTTGGTTGCTGTGGCTATGCACTTGATAAATACTTATCATTGTTCAAAGCCTGTTTTCTTTACCAATGTGCATTTTTCTTTTCTAGCATGCTTTTCTTTACTATTTATTTTCCTTTTATAAGTTATGTTGCTTTTTTGGTTTACTGTCATTATTACAGTTCTCTCCATCATTGACAGGGGCTGAAGAAGAACTGGGAAGAGGTGCATAAAGAGTTCCAGTCCCTATCAGTCTTCATCGACTCACTCCCCAAGAAGATGCACAAGCAAAGACTGGAAGAGGAAATGAAGCAACTAGAACATGACATTGCTGCCATTGAAAAGCATAAAATTATATATATTGCTAATAAGTGATGTGATTTAAAGGTCGAATCACTTTCAAATAAGGTGAGGGACATACTGATGAGATATAGTTTCTCAAAGAACACAGCCCAGGAAAAAATATTGAATGGTCTTTACTAGCACACAGTTGGGAAATGTTAAAGAATGGTTAAATTATTTCCTCTCATGAGAGAAAACTGTGGTTTTTGAGTGTGAGGTTTTCTACAAATAGACCAAAATAAAGTCTTGTTTTAAGTATTTTTATTTTATTGTGCAATTCATTATTACTATTATTGTGCACTTGTTTCACATAAATGATCATTTCTAGGTCCTAAAATATAAAATGAACAGTTGGAAATTCACATTTTTATACTGCATGATACAAGGAACATAATAAAAAAGTTCTTAATAGAGTGCCTGCCTCACATGGGGGAAATTCTGGATTCAAAAGAAAAATAACTATATATTTTGAATTGAAATTGTACTATATACTGTGTCACTCTAAAGTGTTTCCTACTGATAATTTCAGAGCTTCATACATTTTACAGTATATATTCTCTGGGAGCCTCTGTGGCAATTAATCCCATTGTGGATTAATTTAGTTTATATCCATAATGTTATCTATACTAAAAAACTTGTACTTAGAAGAGAATATATATCACTTTTTAATTTCTATTCATGCTTTAATCAATAATATTTGTGTGGTTTTTGTATTTTAATTCTTACTAATAATGTCAAATATCTCTTCAATATATTGCTTTCTATTTATTTGTGACTATATCCAAGAGTGAAGGTGCTATATCCTACTTGCTCCAAATTACCAGAGATCCCTCGGTCATATGTTTCCTCAGTTGGGAATCTGGATCTGGCCATGTATTGATCAAATACCTTTCTCAAGTGAGACACACTTTGTGTTTTTAAGATTGTGCTAAACTTGTCCTCATCAGTCTGCATTTCAGTCTTCCAGCCTGAAACATCTTGTTCAACCTCAGCTTTATCAACTCCAGCACCAGTGTCTCCACTAAAGCAAAGGCAAAGCACTCCCACCCTCTGCTCTATTCTTCTTGAGACATATTCTTCTTCATAGATTTGCCTTATTGCTGTCAGTTTCTCAGCAATGTTTTCCATCAGGACATTTTTATCTGCCAAGCTTCTGTCAGGGGTCTTAAGCTCAGAGGCAATGTAGAGCTGAGGTGGTTTCACCAGCATTCCAATTCAGTTTCTAACATTCAGGTCAATTCTGATTTCAGCTTATCTAGAGCAGTGGTCTTCAATATATGCTCTGGTGTAGGAATCCAGCCATTACAGACTAATGCTGATCCACAAATATGAAAGACTCACTGATCATCACAGCTGGCCTGTGGACTGATATATAGGAGGGATGCTGGTATGCAGGTAAAAGGAGGTTGATGAATGCTGAGCTAGAAAGTTTTGCTGTTCCTGGCACTCAACTTTAGAATGTCAGCAGGGTCCAGATGTCCTCCTTGCTGCCCAGCCTCCTTGCCTGGCCTTCCAAAGTATCTGGGCATCAGCATGCTCCTCCAATCCAGGGAAGTCCATCACTAAAAAGTCCCCTAAGCATTTTTTGGGGGGAGGGGTTTAGGCCACACCCAGTGATGCTCAGGGGTTACTCCCAGTTCTGCACTCAGAAATCGTTGCTAGCTTGGGGGACTCCATGGGATACCAGGGATCGAACTGTGGTTTGTCCTAAGTCAGCCACGTACAAGGCAAACACCCTACTGCTGTACCACCACTCTGCTCCTCCCTGAACTTTTTTAAGCTTTCAACTCAATTCTAAGGCAGTTTACAAGGTGGGATCCACAACTTTTCTGGGCCAGGTGATTATGGCAAGGCACAGGCAGTGAGATGACTTAGAGAGTGGACATGGTTGGGCAAAGACGCAGGGATGAAGCCAAGAAGATCAGCAGCATCCAGCCTGCTCAAAGCAATCAAACCACTGGATCCCTACCCCAGGTCTACTCCCCCCAAATTTAAATAGACAATAGATGTATATATGATAGAGCAATAAACATGGAAATTCATCCCTAATGACTGAGCATGGAGTGAAAAGCCAATAGATACATTCCCAGCAACACTACCACTTAGAACTCAGTTGGAAAGGGAGGAAAAGCAAACAGGAAACAGAGTTAGAGACTTAAAGAATTTGAAGAGCAGGAAGTCAAGAAGATTTTAAAAATAATCAACCTATGCCTAAAACAGAACCTTAATAAAGTTCCCAGTTCTCTGGCCAGATAATTTTCTTTCTTCTGTTCTCAGCAAAATGTAGCTCAATTTCTAGATTAGCTGGCTTGCTCCTGCATTATATTTGCAGTTATAGCTCTTAGTGAAAGGTATTTTCAATCTTCCTAGATAGGTGAATGTCATAAGGCAAAGTCACAACTTTAGCATGTGACTTTGTTATTAATACAAACCCACAAACACATTTGACCAATGGCCTGAAGGGACACTTCAACAACTCAAAAAATTGTCTTAGTAGTTAAGGAGACCAATGTTGATTAATAGAATGAACTCCCAAGAGTAAAGTCTAATTTCTCTCATTTCCACAATCTTAGCTTCACAACAGAAGTGAGTTATTCATAAGAACTGATCACTGCCAGTATGAGGGGCAAGGAAAAAGAGCAAGATCATTTTGTTGAGGGTTTGTTGTTTTGTGCTGATCTAGGCTCTCTTGAACATCCATCAGCAGGTGTGAGTCTGACACTGAGTATATGTCCTTCAGAATCTCATTTTGTTTCTCAACTTTGGTCTCTGCCTCATGAAAGAATATAAATGAACTCAGTTTAATCAAGTCTCCTTCTAGTTTTATTATCACTGTAAAACTATCATCAACTTAAGTTTAAGCAAGTTTGGTCTTCCAGTCAATTAGTATGTAGAAAAGTTTTAGAAGGCTCAGAGTTGATGTCTTTTACTTGCTCTCATTCACCCAACCCATTCATTTGACAGGCTGGAAGGAATGTTAACACACACAAAAAAATCACATTTTCTGTCTTTTTTGAAAGAAAGATTTTTAAATCATTGTTATTTGAAGTTCTCACTCATTGTGTGTTCTTCACTTTGTAGAATGTGAAAAAGGTGATGGAAGAAAGAAAGGAGAATAAGAAAAAGAGGAATGGGGAAATACGTGGAATAAAAAAATTTAAAAATAAATGGAATATGTTCTTTTTTCAAGGAAGAGTGGTTCCAATTATGAGAGAACACTTGGGCCATTGCATACTCTTGATGTTCCCAGAACAGAATCTGTGGCCATCACCACCCCAAATAATCTTGTGTCATCCTGATTATAAAAAAAATAGAGTAAGATCAGAGGTATTTTCACTTCATACATAATGTGCTTGATGAAAAAGAACTGATATTAGCACTTGTCTATGCTAATATGATTTATCTCTAGAAACCAAAAGATAGTCTTACATGACTGATATAAAAAGGACATGCACATATAATTGTTTAAATTATCTGTACAAATATGGTCTTTAAAAAAGGAATAATAAAAGGGTTAGCTTTTTTATTCTACAGGATGCTGCCTTTATAGGAAATGAGATTTTATGGGTGATGTGTGCTTCCAAAACAGCCTTAATCGGATACTCAAGTGTTATTTATGAGCCAAGGACAAATGCTTATCTAAATGATATTGCTAACATAGAAAACATCTGTGGAATTCTTTGGGAATAAAATGTGTCTGTCCCATCCTCACATCTCTGCCACCATGATCTCCCTTGCTGTGGCTCCCTTAATGTATTTCTATTTCACTTTTCATAAGTATGTTCTAAAAGCAAATGAATGTATGTATGCATAAGAACAAAATATATGTTCCTCTAAATAAAAAAAATTCATGACTATCCAAAGAACACATTTGGTAGTAATATTATAGAGCTCATTTTGTATAATGTGCTTTCTTTGTGTGAACCTGAGACATGAAATTGTCTGATTGTATATGACAGATTTCATCAGCCTTTATTTGATGGACATTTAAGTTATTCCACTAACAATGTTTCTAGTAGCTGTTATTTAAAGTAATACCCCAATAAATGACTCTAAAAAATAGATCATTTCACACATTTGATTATATTTATAGGCATTCATTCCTGGGAGTTATTAACTAGATATGAAGGTATATGCACTTGAATTTTATAAAATAACATTTGAGGGGTTTTTTTAGAGGGCAACTTGGTTCACAGCTGGAGGTGCTCAGAGCTTACTCCTGACTCTGTGCTCAGGGATCATTTCTGATAGGGCTTGCAGGATCATATAACATGTTTGAGATCAAACTGGGGTCAACTGTGTGTAAAGCAAATGCTTTTACATCTATACTATCTTTTGAGCCCTGACATATTTTTTTCTCTGTCGGAAAATAGACATGCCCATATAAATGATCCAAATTTCAAAATTAACCCAAAGATGAGAAAAGGGAGACATAAGCCACTATTCCCAGCCATCAAATCCCTCTTCCTAGAAATGGAAGAGACAGCTTCATATGTCTCTTTATATTTAAGTATTTCTTGGAATATAGAGGTGTAACTACAAATCATGATGGTAACATATGCCCCCTAGGAGAATTGGTACAATTTGATAAATATATATCACAGACTATAGTAATCCTTAGGTGTTTACCAAGAGGCAACAAATATCATAATTATTCCTGTTAAAACCAGCTTTGTAATTGTCTAATCATCATCAGACACACATTGTCAATACTATGGGTTCCATAAAACAATAGTTTTATTGACTCAAGTTAAGTTAGAGTGTTAGTTCTGGATGAATCAGAGGTCATGGATATGGGAACTTGTCCTGTTCTTGCACACCTCATATTGAATGCTCCGATCAGGATTCACTGAAGCGCTCTGAGACCTGTTTTTATCTTTCTAACAGTGGACTCTGCATTGTGTCTGTGTGTTTCCTATGTTGCATGATTTTCCTTGCTCTTTTTTGTTTGTTTGTTTGTTTGTTTGTTTTGTTTTGTTTTGTTTTTGGGCCACACCCGGCAGTGCTCAGGGGTTAGTCCTGGCTGTCTGCTCAGAAATAGCTCCTGGCAGGCACGGGGGACCATATGGGACACTGGGATTCGAACCAACCACCTTTGGTCCTGGATTGGCTGCTTGCAAGGCAAACGCCGCTGTGCTATCTCTCCGGGCCGGTTTTCCTTGCTCTTGATTTCCTTCTCTAGTACTGAAAGGCTTTGGTTTGCAAGCTGCATGCAAAGAGTTCCTCCCTTAGCAATCTTCATTCATATTATCTGAATCTGACATCTTTCCTTCCACAGCCAACACAACATTTCTGAGTTATTCCAAAATTTTTTGGTTCCCCTTAAAGGGAAAGATAAGCAGGTGTCTTCTCTTCTATGATGGTAAAAAGGGTAATTTTGCTAAGTATTTTTCAATAAATTAATAAATATCCACAGCATTCCATGAGCCCCAGAATCTTTCCTATCATGTGCCACTCTGTTCAGTAACCAGTAAAAAGAATTAGACCTTTTAAGGCACACAATGCTGCCAAGTCTTCTCCCTCCTAAGATTTTATTCAAAACATGTGGCCAACACACCACTTAACTGGACATCAGAACCAGCATTTACTATCTGTGCATCTGATCCCCTGTACACCAATAGAGCTTATAAAGATGAAGTTCACCATTCAAAGTTTATTTCAAGCAGAAGAAAACAAAACAGAGGAGTCCAGAAGCTTCTACTTTACTTTTTAGTCCCTGGCCTTCATGTTTCACAAAGAGGCCTCAAAAATCTCTTAATCTTGTGCAACTCCCACACATGAGCTGTGCTGCTTCAGAATAACCCAGGTTTCATTTTTATCTTCATTGGCTTTTAAGAGTCAGTTGAATTTTTTCCTGGATCATTCCTTATTGCTGTGCACAGCCAGCAAGCTCTGGTTCAGACCCCGAGCTCCCTGGAGACCACATGTGGTTTCATCTGGACAAACACTTTAAAATAAATTTCCTGGCCTGCCTTTAGATTTGAGATGACAGGCAGCTGCCACCCACATAATATGATGATGTCCAGAAGTAATACAAGTATCTTCGAAGTTGTACATGGTAGAAACAGTGAGCTTAGTGAGCTAGGCCTCAAGTTATGACATTCTGTTAGAATTTGGTTTTCTGTCTGACTATCATTAGACTGTGGCAGTTCTTTTGTATGAGCACACGCATGAAAAAAAAATCACTTTGATGCACCCTTTAAGGAATTAAAATACAGCAATAAGCTTAAAAGATCTTTTCCTCTAAGTATATTTTTCTTTTTTTTTTTCAAATAAAAAATAAAATAAATGTGTCAAGACTTTGTCAGCAAATTTTCTAGTCACCTCAGTATTAATCAGGTTGAGGGAAAAATGCCCTTTATTCTGTGTGTGTGTGTGTGTGTGTGTGTGTGTGTGTGTGCGCGCGCGCGCGCGCGCGCGCATGTATGTGCATAAAAGAGAGACTGTGTAAGACTGTGTGTTGAATGAGTGTATGTGAAAGGCTGTATGTGTGTGTGTGTATGAAAGTATGTATGTGTGTGTGGAATGCTAAACATTAAGCATGTGAGACAACCCAGCTGACTTTTATATCTTTTAAAATTATAGTACAATGGGCCCGGAGAGATAGCACAGCGGCATTTGCCTCACAAGCAGCCGATCCAGGACCAAAGGTGGTTGGTTCAAATCCCGGTGTCCCATATGGTCCCCCGTGCCTGCCAGGAGCTATTTCTGAGCAGACAGCCAGGAGTAACCCCTGAGCACCGCCGGGTGTGGCCCAAAAACCAAAAAAAAAAAAAAAAATTATAGTACAATAAGAAATTCTCAGAGGGAAAAAAACCAGGTAGGGCCTTCTCCAAAATAATCCTAACTGTAAAAAAAAATGCAATAGCATATCATCATTCTTATGTTTCTAAATTAGCTCATAAGCTTAAATATATTTAAGTAAAATCTAGTGTTAATTCATCACATAGTATATGGGATATTTTGGAACTTGGATTTTTAATACAAATATAATTAATTTATATTTAGCAATCAGATTGCAGTCTTATACTTTTTAATACATAAAGCATATTTTATAAAAGACATTCTTTTATTTGAAGCACTGTGATTTACAATATTGCTCATAATAGAGATTTTTGCTTCCAACACTAATACCCCACCCTCCTCTCGGAGCCACTCTTCTCCCTCCACCACCCTTTCCCTCAGTAAGTCCAGTTCTGTATTTAAGAAAAAGACTTATTTTTTTATTGTTTAACTGCCTTTGTTCTCAAATTTAACAAAACTTTAAGATTAAAACATCTTTTTTTTTTTTAATTGGTTCTTAGCTTAGGCGTTGATATTAGTCAAAGTTTGAGCTTTGAGGACTGATTTCTTTCTGATCTTTTAATAATTCTATCATACGAAAAAATTTTTAAGCTTATTTATTTTTTTAATCTGAAGATTAGAAATAAATCTTTGGCCTCAGTGAAAGAATTAACCAGCAAGTGATATTTTTCTGAGAAGTTAAGCTTTTATTTGCATTAAGTAAATCTAATCTTATGAAAATATGAACTGAAAAAATATATTTTAAAATACTAATATTAGTAATCTGAACAAGACAGAAAATGCAATTTAGGAAAGATAACACAGAAATGAATAATAAAAACCACATAGCAGAGAAAGTATTTTATAGGGTTCTTGGGTTGAGCTACATACTTTTGTTTTCTAAAATAAAAAACCAAATTCTTAAACTATTTAAATTGCTAGATTACTTTAAGAGTCATGTTAAAGTTTATAAGTTATAGACTATTAAACTGTTTAAGGTAAGTGTATTCTAAAATTATATTTGCTAGCCCATATTTTTCTAAGTTCTTATACAATGTGATATTTTGTCCCTCAAGTTATGAAAGCTCCAATTTCCTATTGCATGTTTTAGTATAATACTTTACTTCTATTTTTTCTCACATTAAATTTCATAGAAAAGTAATTATTTTAACTACTTGAATAGCAAAAATAAAATGGTGAATTTTTTCTTATCATTTAAAATTGGGGAACTGAAGTGATAGCACAGCGAGAGGTACGACATTTACCTTGCATGTGGCGATCTAGGATGGACCAGGGTTCAATTCCCAGCATCCCATATGGTCTCCTGACCCTACCAGGAATGATTTTTGAGTGCACAGCTAGATTTTTGAACACCACAGGGTATGTCCCAAAAACAAAACAAACAAAATAATAGAATTGGGAGGGATTAGTCCTCACAAAGCTGTCCTCAGGGTTTATTTCTAGCTCTATGCTTGGAAGATGCTTCTGATGGTTCCCAGGGGACTATATCTAGTGCCAAGTATTGAGCTAGGGTCTTGATCTTGTCTTTGGTACTGTGGCTCATGGACCTGAGAGATGATTTAGTGGCTGAAAGGAATAGCTTGTTAACCTCAACTCAGGAGTCTGATTCCAAGGGCTTCTTGCATTCACCAATCATGGTCCTAAAACTTATGTTCTCTGGGAACTCAGTGTCACAATAAAATGTGTGAGCATCACAGATAACATATGTAAATGTTGCAAATGAGAATTCAGCCTCCGGTGAGCACAAGTGTGAGCTCCAAAGCAACCCCTGGAAAACACTAGGCAGAATATGCATGAGTATTACAGCTGAGGAAGCATGACCAGCAATGTGTTCAGAGGCTGTGTGCAGGTACTTAGCATGTGCAACTGCTGATTCCTGCAGCAACAGCAACAGAAGGAAGGAAAAATGAATAGATAGAAGATAGTGAGTGAGTGAGAGATAGAATGAAAGAAAGATAGAAAAAATTTCAATTAAAATATTTTTAGTATTAGGACTCTTGCAGAAAAAGCAAACATAGTATTACTAGGTCACATAGCATGCTCTCTAACAAAGTGTGTGTGTGTGTGTGTGTGTGAGAGAGAGAGAGAGAGAGAGAGAGAGAGAGAGAGAGAGAGAGAGAGAGAGAGAGAGAAGGGTATACTGGGGAAGGAATGGAGTTTGGGGCCTCACACAAACAAGGCAAGTGCTTTATTACTGACCTACATCCCCAACCAAGAATCTTTTGGGGAGGGGATTTGGGGCATACCTGGCAGCACTCAGGGTTACTCCTGGCTCTGCAATCAGACATCGATCCTGGCCCGGGATCAAACCCTGGTCAGTCACAGGTCAGCTGCTTGCAAGGCAAAGGCCCCACCACTGTGCTATTACTCTGACCCTACCAGCCAAGAATCTTAATTATTCCTTTTTATTCCTCTCTTCTTTTCTTTTCTCATTTCTCTGATTTTGGTTACACTGATCTGTCTTTGGGACTACTCCAAGGATTTTCTGCCAGGAATGATTTGGAGACCATGCAGTGCATGGGGTCAAATCCAGTCTCCCACAACCAAAGCATGAGCACTGGCTTTGAGTATCTCCCTTTGACCCCTACAAAGAAGAAAGTTTAAATTTGGGAGTAAGCTCAGGGCTTACTCCTTACTGCACGTAGGTATCACTGCTAGGTTACTATATGTAATGTTGGGGATTGAAGTGGGTTATCCACATGCAACTCAAGAAGAAAGAAAGAAAGAAAGAAAGAAAGAAAGAAAGAAAGAAAGAAAGAAAGAAAGAAAGAAAGAAAGGAAAGAAAGAAAGAAAGAAAGAAAGAAAGAAAGAAAGAAAGAAAAGAAAGAAAGAAAGAAAGAAAGAAAGAAAGAAAGAAAGAAAGAAAGAAAGAAAGAAAGAAAGAAAGAAAAAGAAAGAAGAAAGAAAGAAAGAAAGAAAGAGAAAGAAAGAAAGAAAGAGAAAAAGAAAGCAAGCAAGCAAGAAAGAAAGAAAGAAAGAAAGAAAGAGAGAGAGAGAAAGAGAGAGAAAGCAAGAAAGAAAGAAAGAAAGAAGAAAGAAAGAAGGAAAGAAATAGAAGAAAAAAGAAAAGAAAGAAAGAAAGAAAGAGAAAGAAAAGAAAGAAAGAAAGAGAAAGAAAGAAAGAAGAAAGAAAGAAGAAGAAAGAAGAAAGAAAGAAAGAAAGAAAGAAAGAAAAGAAAGAAAGAAAGAAGGAAGGAAGGAAGGAAGGAAGGAAGGAAGAAAGAAAGAAAGAAAGAAGGAAGGAAGAAAGAAAGAAAGGAAGAAAGAAAGAAAGAAAGAAAGAAAGAAAGAAAGAAAGAAAGAAAGAAAGAAAGAAAGAAAGAAAAAGAAAGAAAGAAAGAAAGAAAGAAAGAAAGAAGAAGGAAGGAAGGAAGAAAGAAGAAAGAAAGAAAGAAAGAAAGAAAGAAAGAAAGAAAGAAAGAAAGAAAGAAAGAAAGAAAGAAAGAAAGAAAGAAAGAAAGAAAGAAAGAAAGAGAAAGAAAGAAAGAAAGAAAGAAAGAAAGAAAGAAAGAAAGAAAGAAAGAAGGAAGAAAAAAAGAACGAAAGAAAAAGAAAGAAGAAAGAAAGAAAGAAAGAGAGAAAGAGAAAGAAGGAAGGAAGGAAGAGAAGAAAGAAGAAAGAAAGAAAGAAAGAAAGAAAGAAAGAAAGAAAAGGAAGGAAGGAAGGGAAGGAAGAAAGAAGAGAAGAACTAAAGAAAGAAAAGAAGGAAGGAAGAAAGAAAGAAAGAAAAAAAGAGAGAAAGAAGGCAGAAAGACAGAAGAAAGAGAGAAGAGAAAGAAAGAAAAAGAGAAAGAAGGCAGAAAGAGAGAAGAAAAGAAAGAAAGAAAGAGAGAGAAAGAAAGAAAGAAAGAAAGAAAGAAAGAAAGAAAGAAAGAAAGAAAGAAAGAAAGAAAGAAAGAAAGAAAGAAAGAAAGAAAGAAAGAAAGAAAGAAAGAAAGAAAGGAAGGAAGGAAGGAAGGAAGGAAGGAAGGGGAGGGGAGGGAAGGAAGAAAGGAGGGGGAGAAGGGAGGGAGGGAAAGGAAGAAAGGAAGGAGGAGGAAGGAAGAAAGAAGGAGAAGGGAGGGAAAGGAAGGAAGGAGGAGGAAGGAAGAAAGGAGAGAACAAAAGGGGAAGGAAGGAAGAAAGGAGGGAAAGGAAAGAAGAAAGGGAGGAAGGATGGAAGGGAGGGAGGGAGGGAAAGAGGAAAGAAGGGAGGGAGGGAATGAGGGAAGAAGGAAGGGAGGGAGGAAGGAAGGAAGGAAGGAAGGAAGGAAGGAAGGAAGGAAGGAAGGAAGGAAGGAAGGAAGGAGGGAGGGAGGGAGGGAGGGAGGGAGGGAGGGAGGGAGGGAGGGAGGGAGGGAGGGAGGGAGGGAGGAAAATTACTGGGTCCAACTCACTGTGGAAACAGCAGTTAAATAATAGGCTACTCACATTCTCATTGCTCAGAGAACCTTGCAAAACCAAGCTGTGAGAATCCTTTTAGATATTACTGGGCACAACTACTGCAGGACAAGGGTGATGCCCTTCTGTGAAATGCGAGCAAAATAGGAAACAGCAGGCATCCGAATATGCACTTTGATAGCTGGTTAAGCGAATATCCAGTCTGACTGTTAGATATGCAAACATTTTCCAGTACACAATAACTCATCCTCCCTTCTCACACCTGCTTATTAAATCCCTGTTGGATCTGACTCCCACCAGAACCTTGATCTGAGTCACTTAGATATGTGTGTGGAAATCGACAGCAGTGATTATCCTTCCATTTAATGGAGACAAGGTTTGGTTCCTATGGCAACTGTTTGAGAACAGTTGTAGACTTACTATACTTCTAAACTATGCAACCCAGCCTTTGGGAGTACACATCATCTTGAAAGGATTTGTTCCCTTCAATAAACATGACTCTTTTTTCCTTTTCACCTGATTTCAGAATAAAATAAAACTTTGTTTGTAAGCATTGCTAAGGAAGAGCTTCAGGAAATGAGAACCATGGACAGGCCTGGCCCCTTGCAGCTGCCAGGGAACAGAAACACAGTCCTCAAGTGGTTTCTGGGAACTCATGCCCAGTCCCTCCAAGGTCGTATTTCTCCCAGACTCTTTCTATTTTCCATGCATCATCATGTTTTCTGTGTTTGGGATGTTGCTATACAAAAATGATACAAAAGAGTAATTTTTTTTCCTAAGGCAATTAAGCCTAGCAAAGGCTTCTTTAAAATGATTCAAAAGCTTCTTAAAAACATGTTTAAGCTCCATGGGGGGAAAAAAGCTAAGTACTTGCATGATAAGAAAGGCTAAGTGTCAATAAGTTATTTTAATATAATTAAAATTCTTCAGTTGATGGAGATCTGGAAACCATGAATTACAAAAGCGATGATTTTAAAAGATGCTTTTATTTTTATTTTTACATGTCAGAGCTCTCTTCATCTTAGAGATGTAGTTCACAAGGCTTAAGTCCAGGTTTAATCCCTAGTACTGCATGTTTCCCTAAGCAAAGGGTTGAGAGTAACCCATGAACACCAATGACTGTTGGCCTCAAAAAAAAAAAAAACCTGGGAATATTATATGAGGCATCAGAGAAATAGTACCGAAAGTAAAATAATTACCTTGCAAGTAGCTACTTCAGCCAACCCTGATTTAACACATATACCCCATACGTGCACCTGGGCACCACCAGCAGTTTATCCAAGTAATATATGAGTGTGACATATTCATTTGTTTATTCCTATAAAAATAGCTTTGGATTCTCTAATCCTACAGAAAAAGTACACAGAAGAGGACTTATAAAGCACATAACCCTGCTCTTCTGTAAATAATACCTAAAAATTCATCATAATAAAGGAACAGCCTGCGTTTATTTTAAAACTGGAGAGAGTGGGTAAACACCTGCTTCACATGCTGTTGACATGGGATTAAATTCCTGGCACTATATACAGTCCCCCAAATTCTACCAGGAGTGATCCCTGAGTTTATAGCCAAGAGTAAGCCCTGAGCTTCATCGAGTGTGGCCCAACAGCCCTCCCCCAAACTAACAAGGTAAAATTATTTTCACTAATATTTCTACTCTTTCAGTATCCCATATAGCATGGCCAGAAACAATAAAAACTTGTTCTATAAAAGCTAGTTCAAATCATCAAATCATTTTTAAAAATCATTATGTATTATTTTACTATATTAGTAAATATATGTATACCTATATGATTTCATTATGTTTGGAGGTCATTCCTGGAGATGCCCATGGCTTAATCCTGGTTCTATACTCAGGTATCACTTTAGCAGAGCTATAGGAACTATATGGGATGCTGGGGATTGAACCTGAGTTGGCTGTGTGCAAAGCCACCTACCTGTGTGCAAAGCCACCTACCTGCAGTACTATTAATTCAGCCATCCATCTTTATATATGTAAAGGATACTTACTTCTGTCCATCTGGATGAGTTAAGTCCTAATTCTTTAACAATTGAGTTCATGTGTAGACTTATACATATGATGCATGCATAATAAAAGAAATAATATGCATTTATAACTTCTAGAACTATCCAGCTTATACAAATAAAACATATATACATGTGAAATATATAAATATAATACATGTGAATATATATAAATAATATATAAATATATAAATGTGTGACTATATATGTAAAATATTTTATACCATGTCTATCATACATGTAGTGACACTACTATCTATTCAAGGCAAAAAAAAGGGCTAGAATCATGGTGAAGTGCTAGAAAGTTTTCCATAAAAGTTTTGTTTAAGGATCTAAATATATAAGTAAGCAAAGAGTGATACAATCTGAAACACTCAACTAAAAAAAGGAAAGAAGCAGGGAGGAGGAAGAAGAGAACTAGAAGTAACATGAGGACAGTGATGGAGGATTTGGGCACTTTGGTAGTGATGATGTAACTGTGTACATCAAAATCATAAACATAGACACTACTGTAAACATGTCACCTAAATTATAATACATAAATCAAATAAAAATTTAAAAAAACAAAGAAGACAGGATTTCATGATTTTTTTTATATTCTACCTCCACGGTGAATAGTCATCTCATTTGGAAGGACATTCACATTTCTAGAGCCAAACCTTCCATCATTTCTGGGCATGGCATTCATTAAAAGAAGACCAGGTGGTACCAGCTGCAAATGATGAAAGAAATCACACGGTTTTATTATGTAGTGTAATGACAGAATGGGCAACCCAAACCAGCAGAATTCATCACTGCCATTTTTTAGCACATGAACGCACACACACACAAATACAACCTACCGCAAAAAAAAAAAAAAAAAGAGAGAGAGAGAGAGAGAGACAGAAGTTCTGTATTTGTGGAGGCAGAAATTAAACTTGATTTCCCTGGAATTTAATTTTTCCTGGTCTGTTTATATAAACAAAGTGGCAGATTTTGCTTAGAGTGCAGTGTAAATCTATTTATTCAATTAGGTAGTTTTAACAGAGGGAATGGAAACGGGGAACTTGAAGATAATGAAAAATTTACGGTCATGAATCCCTACTTTTCTATCAGCTAAAAGAGATACCACTTAAAATTGACAGCCAGAGACAAAGATGGGCATTATATAATGATGGAGGGATTAACACACTGGGAGGACTTAACAATATATATACGCACTAACCCAGTATCACTGAAATATATAAAGCAAATATTAGTAGGTATAAAGGGAGGTTTTAACAGCAATACATTAATAGAAAGATATGTTTATATATTACTTTCAACGATGCATAGATCATTCATTAGAAACCCCACAGGGAAACCATCTCCTTACATGACAAATGGGATAAAATGAATATAATGAATATTTGCATGACAATCCCTGCCCTCTCCCTGAAAAACAAAAAAAACAACCTAGAGACAGAATATACAGTTTTTTTTTTTTTGGTTTTTGGGCCACACCACGGTGACGCTCAGGGGTTACTCCTGGCTATGCGCTCAGAAGTCGCTCCTGGCTTGGGGGACCATATGGGACGCAGGGGGATCGAACCGCAGCTCCGTCTCTAGGACTAGCGCAGGTAAGGCAGGCATCTACCTCACCAGCCAGCCACCCACCGTGCCCCAGAATATACCAGTTTTTAATGCTCACAAAATATTTTAAAAATATATGTTGAGACATGAAATTAGAGCCAATAACTTTAAAAATATCAAAATTTTATCAAGAATCTTTTTTTTTTTCCCTAAGTGATAGGAAACTGGAAGTCAACCTATAAGAAGAAAAACCAGTCTACCTTCCTCAAACAACTAAAAATTGAGCTTCCATTCAACTCAGTAATACTGCTCCTTGGAATATACCCAAGGGACAAAAATAAATAAATAAATAAATAAATAAATAAATAAATAAATAAATAAGGCAGGTCCAGAGAGATAGTACAGTAGTTAGGTTGCTTGCTTTGCATATGGCTGACCTAGGTCTGAACTCCAGCATCCATATGTTTACCTGAGCACTGCCAGGAGTATTCCTGAGTACAGAACCTGGAGTAACTCCTGAGCTCCACCTGGTGTGGTCCAAAACAAACAAACAAACAGATATATATATATATATATAATATATGTGTGTATGTATGTATGTGTGTATGTATAAAGAAATAAAAGAAAAAGACATAGTTTGAAAATAGTACTCAAAGACAATAGAAATAAGGGCTAAGAGGACTGATCTATAGTAGGAAAGCTTGCCACAAAGGGGTGGGGAACATAGGGAGGACAGAGAAGGTACCACTATGACAATGATAATTGAAAGTGATCACTCTGGAAAAGAACTAGGCGCTGAAAGAATATGCATGATACCCTTTCAGTAACAGTATTGTAAACCATAGTACCAAAAAGGAAGAAAAAAAGGTTGGGGAGAGAGAGAACAGTATCTTCCATAGAGCAAGATGTGGGAGAGGGAGACAGGAGGGAAACTGGGGAAATGGTAAGGAAAATGAACACTGGTGAGGAGATGGGTGTCAAAATATTGTATGACTGAATCTCGACCATCAACTTTCCAACGTTGTAACTCACAGTTATTCACTTTTTAAAATTAAGTAAGAAGATAAAACAAGAAAGAGGGGCAAATAGCAAGTTTGTGGGTATAAACAGTGTGCTATTGAACAAATTAAGCCAATGAGGAAATAAAAATTAAAATTGAAAAATTACCTGGAAATGAACAAAAGCAAAGACAAGAATTAGCAGAACTTCAAAAGAAAATAATGACCTCCAATACATCCCAGGTCTCGACTAACACTCTTGTGGCATTCTCAGAAAGGTGTGTGTAAGGGGCAGATACGCTTTTCTTCATGAACTATAGCAGCCAAAGGCCCTACACCCTCTGACAGAAATGGCCCAGCTCCAAAATTTTATCCACAACCTTATCAAACTTCCAAACCACCAAATTTGTTTGAGATCTATAAATCCTAGATCATGTTGCCTAATATGGACACACAACAACTCAGTATCAGTACTGTCAGTCCAGTACTATCACAGGAAGTCTCATGGGAAAGGAACATAGAAATCTCCGAGTGTAGGAGGCTAAACAGTAACACAGAGGCTTAACTAACACCATGCATAGCCCAGTTAATCCTTAGACACTGACTTTAGTAATGCCATGGAGAGATAGAACAATCATTTCAAATTGGCCCTTGTTGATTTAAGTTTTGTTAGTTCCATTTGCCTTTGTGTTGTAACAAATGATATGAAGTAAATTTGTTTGTGCCTGCATGGAAGTGGGCTATGGTGGGTGGTGGGAGATTGAGGGCACTAATGAAGGGAAGATCACACCAGTGGTGGGATTGGTGTTTGAACATTGAATGCCTGAAATGACTGTATTCTGAACAACTTGGTATATCACGGTGTTAGAATACAAGTTAGGGGGCAAATGATTTCAGAAAAACCGAAAAGCTACACACAAAAGAATAAATTTCGACCACTCTGTAACAGTAATATAAGCCAATTATTCAAATTTAAAGACTTGGAAGTGAGACATAAAGCTACAAAATGCAGAGAAAGAAACAAACCCATTCTTGATTGACATAAGTCTTAGAAATACTTTGGGGACTTGACTCCAACCACAACAAAAACAAGAGCAAAAATAAACAAATGAGACAACATTACACTGAAAGCTTCATAGCAAGAAGAAATATACTCCAAAGCAAGGCATTCTACTGAACATAAAAAATAGTTGCACATTGGCACATACATCTGACAGGGGGTTTTAAAATATTCAATGAACTCATAAAACTAAAGAATAAAGAACAATTCAGTTGAAATTGCTATTCTAGGCAAAAACCAAATACAACTTAATTTCTCTGCCAGTTTCATGCTTGTTCTGAAGTTTTAATGTCCATACTCACTGTCGGTGACTTAGGTCACTTTGAAGTCAATCTTCAAGGTGACCCAACCCCCTGAAAGGCAGTAAGCAAGAGTGATTGCATGCCTAGAGGGTCTGTTTAATTCTAGTGTATTTGATATATTATTAATAACAGAGTACATTATATAATATATAATGATATATGATATATCTATATAGTATTATATATTATAATTATATATCTCATTTAATATATTCTTGTGTCTTTGTTATAGTATATTTGCTACGTTGTGTATTTTATATGTTTTCTAAAGCTTTTAAGACAAATAAATGACTCATGACTTCCTGTTAGCTGTGAAGTTCATCAGTGAGTGGGAAAAGCATATACATGTTACTGGAATAGTATTCCATATCAGTGTGTCATAGCATGTCACGTCAGATATGATATCAGAAGATCATATCGAAGTCAAAGGAAGCCATAGAGGCAGGATACCATGGGAGACTTCCTGCTGGGGTGGGCAATTACTCTGCTAGTCTCACAAGGTGGACAGGCCACCATACTTTGTCCACTAATCTCATGGACCTTGGAATGAATCTTGTCCGTCCCCCACCAATCTGAGAGGGTAACTGTGGGGTTTGGGCAAGGGCAAGAATTCAGTTTTTCAGGGGCCAGAAAGATAGCATAGCAGTGGGGCATTTGTCTTGCATGCAGCCAACCCAAAACATATGGTGGTTCAAATTCCACCATCCCATATGGTCCCCCAAGCCTGCAAGGAGTTATTACTGAACACAGAGCCAGAAATAACCACTGAGCACCACCGGGTATGACCCAAAAAGAAAAAAAAAAAATAAAAGAATTCATTCTTTCAGATCCAGTAAATGATGTGAAAGTGGTCTCCACCTGAGAACCAGGCTCTTTTGCTTCCTGAAGGAAAGAATTTAGTGGAAGCTAACATATAACTAAAACACCAAAAGATATTCCTGAGAAAAGAGATGTGGGGTGAGGCCTTGCACAGTGATTCTTTGTCCTTGTCAGAGAAAGAATTCAAGACAAAACAGTGCAGATAATTCCAGAGAACATTTTTTAAAGAGATATGAGGTCTAGGTATGGCAGAGAGTTGTGCACAGATTTTAGGGATAAAGATTTTATTAAAATTCTTTTATTAAAAATATTCTTTTTTATTAAAAATATTCCTTAATTGAATCACCTGAGATACACAATTACAAAATTATTCATGATTGAGTTTTAGTCATATGATGTCCAACAGCCATCCTTTCACGGTGCATAATTCCTGCCACCAATGTCCTGAGTTTTTCTTTTTGCTCAGAACTATATGGGATGCTGGGGAGCTAACTCAGGTCAACCAGGTGCAAGGCAAATGCTCTACCTTGGCCCTTGTCTTTATTGTCAGGGATAAAGATTTTAAAGGAGTGAGCTAAGGTGAGGAATAAGCACAAGGGTTGGGTGTGAGCAGCATAACTGGGATAGTGCTGCAGTTGTGCATATAAGAATTACACATTTGTTCATACATCATATGTATCATCAGCATCTCATTATGCAGTTAGGAGCATGTAAATGAGTATGTCTTGGGGCCTAATGAGGTGAGAAGTGAAATGAGGTGAGTTCAATTCACTGAGAATGCTTCAATTGGTGGTAAGATCTGCTTTTTCAAAGTCCTGTTCTCTCCCTCTCTCTTTCTCTCCCTTTCTCTCTCCCTCTGTCTCTTTTCCTCTTTCCCTCTTTCCCATCTCCTTCTCTTCCCCTCCCTCTCTCTCCCCCTCTTTCCCTTTCCCTCCCTCCCTCCTCTCTCTCTCTTCCTCCCTTCCCTTCCTCCCTTCCTCCCTTCCTCCCTCCCTCCCTCCCTCCCACCTTCCCTTCTCTCTCTCTCTCTCTCTCTCTCTCTCTCTCTCTCTCTCTCTCTCTCTCTCTCTCTCTCTCTGTGTGTGTGAACCAATTGCAAGGTGGGTAGGGCTGGATTCTCAAGGCACTTTTGTTTTCCTTTAAGCACAGAAGATTATTCTTTTTGTTTCTTGTAGTCATTTCCCCATACTGCCTCTCCTCTCACACCACCAGAGTTGTTCCAGTGTAAAACTCAGAAAGTTTAAGTAGCATAATTAAAACAGTTTCATAAGGAATGAGGGAGGAGACTTAGAGGAATTAACCCCAATTAATGGTCTGACCATCCTTGAAAAAAAAAAAACACTGGCCAGACTAGTCGGCAGTTGGCATAGTGCTCCTCTTCCCAGATGGAAGACTCGGATGATTATTTTCACGGAATTAAAGCACAAACTAGTTTAGGATGTAGGAAAAAATATTGAAAATAACACTGGAAAGTCACAAGTAACACCAACCAGTTCAAGTCTAAGGCTATGGCTCAGTGAGAACACTCCTGCCCAGCATGCGTGAGGTCCTGATTTGATCCTGGGCACTGAAGGGAAAAATCATAATATAAAAGTAATATGATTTGACTCCCAAGAAGCTAATAAGAAGGTAATAAGAAAAAAGTCCAGGTATGTTCAAGCTGTCTGAAGTCTGAGTCATTCTCTTCTCCTTCCCTTTTCTCTGTAACTGGTAATCTGGGGACATGGACTATAATTGACTGTCCTAGAAAAGGCCAGAAAGGTCACAATGAGACTCCACTAACATCAGCTCCTGAGGCAGGTAGAAATGATTTCTTGGCTAAGCAATTGACCTTACTCTATGCATTTGATTTTGCTAGGCTGCTGTTCCTTTGAATGGTCAGTACTAAGGTAAGGGCATGTCAGAAATTTCTCAACTGTGCGACTTTTCAAATCAAAACACTAAGTCATGATAAGCATGTTAGACTGAACTTCCAGTTCAAATAGATTATGATTTTTTTTTGTTTTTTTGTTTTGGGTCACACCCAGCGGTGCTCAGGGGTTACTCCTGGCTATCTGCTCAGAAAGAGCTCCTGGCAGGCACAGGGGACCATATGGGACACCGGGATTCGAACCAACCACCTTTGGTCCTAGATCAGCTGCTTGCAAGGCAAACGCCACTGTGCTATCTCTCCGGGCCCAGATTATGATTTTTATGCTCAGCTAAGAAACAATGGAGAATGTGAGTCAGTGTGAGATCACTAAGTATTGACTACGGTAAATGGAAAAAATAGCTTTTAGAATGATCTCTGATATAATATTCATCTGCATGCAAACACCAAGTGTAATGATTGATTCCACACAGAGGAATGATTTTTAATGAAGACTTTTTCTTATAACTCATTACAGAGATGCTAATTAAAATTTTAGTTGCGGTGCTGATAAGGTAGTATAGCAGGTAAGATATTTGCTTTGCGTGCTACAAACACAACTTCAATCCTCAGACTCCTCTGTGGTCCCCTGAGCACTGCCCAGGGTGAATTTTGAGTGCAGAGCTAGGAATAATCCAGAGAAGCAGGCAGAGGTGGAGGGCAGGAGGGAAACTGGAGATATTGATGGCAGAAAATGTACACTGCTGAAAGGTGTTGGACATTGTATGACTGAAACTCAATCATGAACAATTTTGCGACAGTGTATTCATGGTTATTCAATTAAATGACTTACTTTTTAAAATGTAAAGAGAAAAAAAGGAGATGTGGAGGACATATGCATGGTGGCACCATGAGACTGGGCCCAGGGGACACCTGTGTCAGTTTAACTTTGTTTAACACACAATGTAGTTAAGGCCAGTTCATAGCAAACAGAGCTTCATGGAAAACGTTAGCTCACTGATTGAAAGAAACACAAACTGTAGACTTATCTGTTCAAAAAAGCATCAATTATTTTACTATTTTTTAAAATTATTTTACTACTAATCACCAAGTTCTGACTTGGAATTCCATTTAAAAGAATTGTATATTAAGGGCCAGAGTGATAGCAGAACAGTAGGGTGTTTGCCTTGCACATGGCCGACCAGGGATGGACCTGGGTTTGATTCCAGCATCTTATATGGTCGGTCCCCAGAGCTAGGAGCGATTTCTGAGTGCAGAGCCAGGAGTAACCCCTGAGCACCAATGGGTGTGGCCCAAGAGCCAAAAATATTTGTATTTTAATGATAGATACTAACATGAGACACTCTTCAGCAATTGCTACACTGGATACATCATTTTACATTATTTAACTTAAGCCTCATAATGACCCTAATAAAGAGGAACTAAGCTCATGGTCACAGAAGAAATGCAGAAATAAGGCAATATAATTGAGAAAATTGCCCAAGGTCAAAAGTTGGGAGGTGCAATCCTGTTTTAAGGTGGAATCTATTTTAAGGTGGAGTCTGAAATAGCACCATAAAGTTTTTATGGGTCTGGGTTTAACTTTTATGGGGCGGGAAGCAACAAGAAAAAAGCCACATTGTGTTATTGTTTTAAAGTCAACTATAGGTAGGTAAGAATGAATGCACTAATTTCCAGACCTACTGTTCTTAGTTAATACTTATTACTAAGTTTTTAACATATGTTGGTAATATTCCCTTAACCTCAAACACTCAAAGTGTTTTTGCAATAAAATGTTTATTTGTATTCCATTAAAAATCCCAATAAGAATACTGTAATTTTCCATTGACAAAAGACATTGATATTGTAGAGCTAAAAGTTTAGCAAAGTCTATTAAGAGCCTTAAAAATAATCACACCTTGTAATTGAGAAATTCTATTTCTGGGGAATTTCTTACTTAGAAGTAGTTCAAGTACGTTTTATTGTAAACATTTTTTATACATACTTATAAAATCAGAACTTGGAAGTAGTGAAAATATATTGGGGGAACTGTTAAACAAATGAAAGCACTGCATATCAAATGATGTGTAGAAAGACTTTATTTCGCCATGGGGAAACACTGGGTTAGATGCTTATTTTACTTAAAGTGTGAAACAAAGCTTTAGTCATCACTATGTAAAATAAAACTTTCCAGGAATCACAAAATTGAAAAAACACAAAAACATGTTTAAAATGGCATTTATTTGGACCCAGAGAGAGTAATAAAGAGGTTAAAGTGCTTTCCTTGTGCACAGCTCACCCTGGTTTGATCCCCAGCACTGAACATGGCCCCCTGAGCACTGTCAGAAATGATCCCTGAGTACAGAATTAGGAGTAATTCCCTGAGCATAATCCGTTCAGATATTACATATGTCAAAATGCTATTTTCTCTCCTGGTAATGCATGGATTTACATGCTGGAGGCCAGGGGTTTGGGTCTCTGGCACCACATATTCCCCCAAGCACTGGCTGGGATCAACCCCAAGACTCTGGACTGGGAATACCACCTGTGAATCACTAGGTGGTGGCTCAAGAGGGCAAGGAAGGGAAGGAAAGGAAGAAGAATAGAAGGAAGGCAGAGAGGGAGGGAAAGAAAGAAAAGGGGAATGTAGAAAAGGAGGGAAAGGAAGGGAAAACGAAGGAAAGGAAGAAAAGAAATGCCTTTGTGGGGGAACTCCGAGAACATAGGTGGCAGCATGTAGATTGATTGTCTTATATGAAGCTGACCCAGGCTCCATCCCTAGCATCCCATATGGCCTCTGAAACCCACCTGAAGTGATTCCTGAGTTCAGAGTCAGGAGTAACTTCTGATCTGTTGGGTTTGGCCCCAAAACAAAAACAAACAAAAGAAAGCCTTTGTCTTTTATTTCTATTGCTTTATCATTTTCGATTCCAAATAAGTTTCACAAGCTAATTTTTATTTGTTTTTGTAATGTGGGGATAGAGCTTTACAAATGCAAGGCAAGTGCACACACTGATTTTAAACTTCATTTTGATTTTAATTTTTTAATTACAGGTTATCAAAGAGGTGGCTCTCACATGTATCCCAATAACCATGATCATTTGTCAGCTCTCTCAGGCAAAAGTGCATTTCTGGGAGTTTTTAAAAAACCAGATAAATAGAGGTTTGTGAAAACTAGTGGAGGTGTGAGGACTGAATAGGCTGTTTTCTGGAAAACCAGTTGTTAGCCCAGCTCTGATCATGATTCCAGACTCAGAAACTGCTTTTACCCAGGTGACAACTTCACAGTCCCTTTTAGGCCTTATACCAGAATTAGCACTCTACCGAGGGACATTAAAGAGCTGGATCTGTCAGACCCTTGGGATCACCAGCTCACCACTCAGGATTGATCTTTAGATAAGTGGTTAAAGAAATGGGAGCATTCAGGCCATTGAGGTAAATACCTTGCTGCTTCCAACATCATGGAATGAAACAGGAGAATATACTAAGTGAAATAAGTTGAATAAGATCAGCCTAAGCCAATAAGCTAAAATATTTCTTCCCAAAATGACAAATACTATAAAGAAGCTTTAGAGCAATGATATTAAAATAAGGAAAATATGTTTGGGAGTGACAAAAATAAAAAAATAAATACTAGTATGGTGTACATTGAATAAAATAAAAAAGGGTTGATGCAGAAAATAGAATGATGATTCCAAAGGCAGAAATGTAGAATGAGAGGTATTTTGTCAAAATGAGTACAAATTTTCAGTTATTAAAAAATTGGGGGGGGGGGCCCAGAGAGATAGCACAGCGGCGTTTGCCTTGCACAGCAACCGATCCAGGACCAAAGGGTGGTTGGTTCGAATCCCGGTGTCCCATATGGTCCCCCGTGCCTGCAGGAACTAATTTCTGAGCAGACAGGCCAGGAGTAACCCTGAGGCACCGCCAGGTGTGGCCCAAAAACCAAAAAGAAAAAAAAAAAAAAAAAAAAAAATTGGGGCCGGCGAGGTGGGCGCTAGAGCAGTTGTCTGCCTTGCAAGCGCTAGTCAAGGGAAGGACTGCGGTTTCGATCCCCCTGCATCCCATATGATCCCCCCAAGCCAGTGGCAATTTCTGAGCACTTAGCCAGGAGTAACCCCTGAGTATCAAACAGGTGTGGCCCGAAAACAAAACAAAAAAAATTGGGGGGGGGGTGAGCTTATGTAGCTAGAATTAATAACACTACATGTATGATCCTGGCCTTGAAACTTGCTGAGAGTAGCTTATAAGCATTCTCAACACACACACACACACACACACACACACACAGATGGTAATGGATTAGCAAGATTATAGTACATTTTCACACATACAGGTATATCAAATAATCTCATCCTTCTTATATGCATACCTTTTTATTTGTCAATCATAATCTTTTTTATTGACACAAAATTGATTTGCCATGAATCGTTACCAGTACAAAAGAGAGTAGCCCTGAGATGCTGTAGCCATGTGCTGCAATAGGTTCCCAGGAGCCTGTGAGAGGGAGAGTTGTCTGGTTATTAACCAGGAGCTCAGCAAACCTTCACTCTTAATGACTCGCTATGTCACACCCCAATTTTGCTTCCTGGTTCACCTAGATATCCTCAATGCAATCAGCTTTAGAAGCCGCCTCGCTATCACTGGGAGACAGCCCAAGGAACCCCACAGTGAAATGGCTTTCATTTTCCTTACTATTCAGAATGGCTAATCTTGTTCCTACCTGGTGAAAGGAGAAAATAGCCCCACATTGCACTATGCCCCCAGCACTAAGCTGGGGAAGTGAGAGCCTGGAAAACAGCCCCCAGATCAAAACAAACAGAAAATGAGGTATAGGAGTAAGTTCCTTCTGTTCAGGGACAATACAAAGTCAAAGGTCTAATTAGAAGATAAACAAATGGGGCCGGGTAGGTGCGCTGGAGGTAAGGTGTCTGCCTTGCAAGCGCTAGCCAAGGAAGGACCGCGGTTCGATCCCCCCGGCGTCCCATATGGTCCCCCCAAGCCAGGGGCGAGTTTCTGAGCGCATAGCCAGGAGTAACCCCTGAGCGTCAAACGGGTGTGGCCCAAAAACCAAAAAAAAAAAAAAAAAAAGAAGATAACAAATTGGGGGGCCAGAGAGATAGCATGGAAGTAAGAGCCTTTCATGCAGGTCATTGGTTCGAGAGCCCAGCATCCCATCTGGACCCTCGAGCCTGCAAAGGATAACCCCGGAGCACTGCCGGGTGTTGACCTCCAAAACCATAAATAAAAAAAGATAACAAATTTTAAAGTCAAGGAATTTTCAGAAGTTGAGAAAGTCGTTAGTTCAGTGTATGTTTGAATTTTACGTTATTATTTTGTTAAAAAGCAAAATAATCAATGCATGATTTGAAAAATAATGTCATAGCTTATAATTGTATGTTATATACTTAATATATCTAAGTATCTTCATAATAATAGAATTTTACAAATTTATTATGCAATAGCCCCAAAAAGGGTTTCATGGGTGAAAAATGTTGGTAAATTTTAGCAAATTTTATTATGGCAATAGCGCCCAAAAAGGTTCCTCATGGTGAAAAATTTTGGTGTATCTTTTGCAATTGTCTTCGTGAAACATTGACGATGAACTTTGGCATGTTAAAGCTCCCGGAAGTCCCACAACAAAGCAATATGCTTAAACATTGCTTATCTCATTGTTTCTCAAAGTTAATGAATCACAGCATCATCTTTTCAAATGCAAAGAAAAGTTAATTAAAGCACACATTGGGAAGTGTTCATTTAGGTAGTTGAGTGTCCAAATTCTTAATTTCTCTCTTCATCCCAGGGGATCTCAATCCAAATGTTAAGCCACATCTCTTCCAATGCTTTTCCAAGCTCTCTCTAGCTCAGCGCTAAAGTCTGACAATGATTGGATTCATTCCTGGGATCGTGCCAATGGGTGTAATATGTGAACTCTGATCTGAAAAGAAATGCCCCATGTATAACTAAGAGAATAAACAACTCAGTTCCCATTGTACTTGGTTCTTAGACTACCAGAACACCAGCCAAAGTTTTTGTTGACTAAGGAGATCAGGAGATCTTGTTTTCTGTGGGTTTTTGGTTTTTTGCTGTGTGTGTGTGTGTGTGTGTGTGTGTGTGTGAAATAGAGAGAGAGAGTGAGAGAGAGAGAGAGAGAGAGAGAGAGAGGGAGGGAGGGAGGGAGGGAGGGAGGGAGGGAGAGCAAAGTGAACATCTTTCCATGAGAAATTCAGGATTGGCTGAGACACCAATTAATTTTGCATAAGCTGCCACAGCTCCATGAGATGCAAATCCATTCATTCATAACCACAAGGTATTGTGTTAGGGTCATGTACATGACTTGTGCCTCCAGCCCTGTGGATTTATTAAGTGCTTAGCCCTAGTTCCTGCAGCTGTGTCCTTTCAATGGCTGCTTTATGTTGACCAAGAGAGCTGAGGTCCGCTGCCAGGACTCTGAGATCTGGGGGAATACATTGACACATTATTATTTTCCTCTGTGAGTCTGAAGCTATCCAATTCCTGTTCCGATCAGATGGAGCGATAGTGGGAGGCTATCTCTGAAGCAGACCAGCACTTGGTGTTGATGATATTACTCATGCCTGATATCTTTGCCAAAGAACAGACTTAAAACTGGTCACAGTGGGTTCTTCGGTGGAAAACTAATTACCAATGAAAGTGTAATAATGCAGAACAGAATTCTGAATTCTGAATCAAGCTCCTTGCTTGATTCGTAAGAACTTCCATGAACCCCTTCTTTTCTTTATTCTAACTAAGACTGAGTGAGCATTGGATCCAATCAGCTTCAGAAAAGAAGCTGGGAAAGTGAGCTTACTATGCTAATTGAATACTAATGAGTTTTTTTTTTCTTGAGTGGTTTTGTTTGACAATTATGGGCATCTAATTTTTTCCCCTTATTTGTATAGAGAGAGAAAAAAAGAACTTGAAGGTGACAAGATTCTTGTTTGATCTGAATATTTAAAATAAAGTATCTAGCCACTTTTTCTTTTGTACTTAAAAAGGGTTTTTTTTTTTTTGTTTTTTTTGTTTTGTTTTGTTTTATGTTGTTCAGCACTAAGGAAGAGGCAAATAACATCATCATTATTACTGGCCTTTGTCCACAGTGGACTTCATCCAGACTAACCAATGACTCTGTGAGTAACAATCTGAGTCACCAAGTTTTATATGCTTATGTGTTTCAACACAAGTCCCAGGCTGGGAAGGTTTTTGTTTTTTTTGTTTTTTCTTATTTTATACATTTATTTGTGTGTTCCAGAACTCAGAAAGCATTAAATGCCCTTCTGCATTTTGGATCTGTGTCACCAAGTGACTGATTCTGAGCAACATAGATTAAATGGCATCTTCAATAACGAATTAATATTGGCAAAAGTCATAGAACCACAAAACTGTACAAAGATTAGGTTGTATTTCAGGATGAAAGTGTCTATATTTCTATAGAGAGAGTGCTGCTGTAGCACTTCAATAAATAGAATTATTTGTGCTCTCATCATGTTGGGCTGTAATGCAAGATTATTTCAGATTTTTTCCTTGTTTTTATTTTTTATTTTTTAATTTGTAATTTCTTGGGAGAGAGTCATACCCAGCAATGTTCCATTTAGTTTTTGGATCTGTACTCAGGAATTACTCTTAGCAATATTCAGGGACCAGATGGGATGCTGGAGGTGGAACCTGGGTCAACTGATTACAAGGCAAGCACCCTATTTACCTTATTTCAGAATTTAATGTGCATGGAACCTACAAAAAGATAATAATGACAGAAAAAATGCAAATGTATTTACTGGTTATTAACTTTATAAATACATGTATATTCAAAGGATATACAAAAGAAATACATTTCTTTAAAGGATCATCAGAAAACAGATATCTCATTCTAAAATAGCCTTTTAATGGAAGTACTATTATTTTAAAACTTTTCTCATATTATTGCATTTTATTCTCAGACCAATACCAACTTGTCTCTGGATTTCCACTACTGGCTGAAGACTGCTGTGTGCATCTGTAGACTAGTTATTTTCACATTAAATGACTTTACATTTAGTCATGTACTTCATAGCATCTCAAATTAATAATATTGTATAGTTCTATAGAGTTTCCAAAGGATTGTCTGGCATATTATCTCATCATCATATGCAGCATGGCTGAAATGTTTTGTTTCCTTTATAGATGGAAATATTGGGACATATTAGCCTCACTGGTCATACAGCTTGTTAAAAAACAGGGCTTGAGAAATAGCACAGTCGTAAGGCATATTTGCCTTGCAAGAGGCCTACCCAGGACTGACATTGGTTTGAATCCCAGCACCCCATATGGTCCCCTGTGCCTGCTGAGAGCGATTTTTGAGTACAGAGCCAGGAGTAACCCCTGAGCACTGCTGGGTGTGGCCCAAAAATAAACAAACAAACAAACAAATAACAACAAAAAAAAACCTAAACTGAAGTGATTCTAGCAGAGATGGACAGAAACTTAAGACTAAAAACTTTCTCCCTCTCAATCATCTTAAAGTGAGATGAGGAATAAAGCCTAACAAATGAGTTGTTTTTCTTAAAAACTAGTCCCTGCAAATATTGCTTGAGATATCACTTATATTTGTGCCACATCGATGCTGCTTAAAATATAAAAGTAAAATTAGTATTAAACTATAAAGCTATAATTAGCATAATGGTAGTCAGTAAAGAATAATTTGTTTAGGATCAGGCATTTGTTTCAATAGGTAAATAAAGCCTAACATGTTTAAGGCTGGAGCAATAACACAGTGGGGAAGGCATTTGCCTTGCACATGGCCAACTCAGGTTCAATCCCAGCATTCCATATGGTCCCCTGAGCTTGCCAGGAGTGATTTCTGAGCACAGAGCCAGGAGTAACCCCTGAGCGCCACCAGGTGTGGCACAAGAAAGAAAAGAAAGAAAGAAAGAAAGAAAGAAAGAAAGAAAGAAAGAAAGAAAGAAAGAAAGAAAGAAAGAAAGAAAGAAAGAAAGAAAGAAAGAAAGAAAGAAAGAAAGAAAGAAAGAAAGAAAGAAAGAAAGAAAGAAAGAAAGAAAGAAAGAAAGAAAGAAAGAAAGAAGAAAGAAAGAGAGAGAAAGAAAGAAAGAAAGAAAGAAAGAAAGAAAGAAAGAAAGAAAAAGAAGTGAGGGATGGGGAGGGAGGGGGAGGGAGGGAGGGAGGAAGGAAGGAAAGAAAAAGAAAGAAAGAAAGAGAGAGAGAGAAAGAAAGAAAGAAAGAAAGAAAGAAAGAAAGAAAGAAAGAAAGAAAGAAAGAAAGAAAGAAAGAAAGAAAGAGAGAGAGAGAGAAAGAAAGAAAGACAGAAAGAAAGAAAGAAAGAAAGACAGAAAGAAAGAAAGAAAGAAAGAAAGAAAGAAAGAAAGAAAGAAAGAAAGAAAGAAAGAAAGAAAGAAAGAAAGGAAAGAAAGAAAGAAGAAGAAAGAAAGAAAGAAAGAAAGGAAAGAAGGAAGGAAGGAAGGAAGGAAGGAAGGAAGGAAGGAAGGAAGGAAGGAAGGAAGAAGAAGAAAGAAAGAGAAAGAAAGAAAGAAAGAAAGAAAGAAAGAAAGAAAGAAAGAAAGAAAGAAAGAAAGAAAGAAAGAAAGAAAGAAAGAAAGAAAGAAAGAAAAAAAGAAGAAAAGAAAGATTAAAAAGGAAAAAAGAAACTACTACATTTAGGGCCTTGAGTTTGAGAGCTGGCATTGCCTGATCCCACCAAGCTTTATGGGGCATAACCTGGTGGCCACTGAGTACTGCTGGGAGCAGTTGCGATAAAAAATAAAAATGAAAACCAAAGATGGGCTGGAGTGATAATACAGTGGGTAAATCACTAGCCTTGCACACACCCAACCTGGGTTCAATCCCTGTCACACCATATGGTCCTTGGTGTAGGGTACTTATCTGAGACCCACCCATTTCTGGGAGGGGTCTTGGGAACCGGATAATAGGTGTGACTTTACCTGCAAGACCCGGCCCATTCCTGGGAGGGGTCTTGGAATAGGTAGATAAACCCGGAAGCCAGGGGATTAGGGGGCTTTTGCCTTTTGGCCCTGCTGGGCTCTCTGAGGGAGATGGCTGAAAGAGGATAAGACGCAGGGCAAGCCTAGAATGGCTGTATGCTTGAAAGGTTATGAGTAGGCCACACACATGTGGTGGCTAGGGCCTAAATAAAGATAATTCTTCCTGAAGCCTGCCTGCTTGTGAGTCTGATTCCGCCGTTCGCCTAACCTGGGACCCGCCGGCTGCATGGGGGTTGCTGAGCCACGTGGCCTGGGATGGCAAACAGAGAAATCCACCTCCATCCATCGCCATCCAGCCCCATCGTTATTTATTTAACATTACACTTGGAGCACTGCTGCATGTGCCTCCCTCTCAGAAAATAGATGCCAACAGATGGCCCAAAGAACCGCAGATAAGCTCTACACATAGGAGTCCCTGATTCCCGCCCTGACACCACATTTCCCCTGTACATTGTGCTGAGAGCAACCTTTGAGTACTATGATCTGATTGAGTACTATAAAAATGATCTTGTGCTACAGCCCCACCACGATGGGAGCAGAGCACCACTAGGTATGGCCTCAATAAACAAAGCAAATAATAACTTTGTAGCCCAGGAAAGAGCTTAAAAAACTGGAGCTCATGCTTTGCACATAAGAGCCCCAAGCTTGATCTAGAGCACCATACTGATGGGTGTTACCCCCAAACAAACAATAAATGATATGTTCATTATTCTCTGATCACCCCAGACAGGTCCCTACAAGATGTTTTAGAGCATGTAATCTTACTGTTCCTGTTATCACTCAAGCAAATCACTTTTTATAAATAAGAATGTGCACTGATAAGGTTTGGTGTTAAAAATGAACGGCCTGGAGCCAGGGAGATAGCACAGCGTAGGGCATTTGCCTTGCAAGTGACCAATCTAGGATGGAACTTGGTTTGATCCCCTGGCATCCCCCAAGCCAGGAGGGATTACTGAGTACATAGCCAGGAGTATCCCCCCACCCCCCCAAAAAAGAACGGCCTAAGAAAAAATGTATTGAGGTGCTTAGCTATGTTCACAGTTGTTGCCTCTGGTATAGCTGTTACTCTGGGAACTTAACTCGTTTTAGTGGTGTTTTTTTATTTATTTGTTTGTTTGTCTGTTAGTTTTTTAGGGGGTTGGAGGTGGGCATACCTGCTGGTGTTCAGGGATTACTCCTAGCTTGACAATCAATAATCATTCTTGGGAGATCCAGAGGGACCATATGAGACCCTGGGCTTCAAACCCAGGTGTGCTGTGTGCAAAGCAAACATCCTGCCCTCTGAACAATCTCTTCACTCACCCATCCCCTTTTTAGAGGAAACTCATTTTGAAGTTACTCATCCCTAATCTAGTCATGCACCGCAGCCAGGAAGTTATAGTTGAAGCTGTAAAATGAAGCACCCTGATGATGCTTTTCCAGCCTGGCAGTCTCTAAGAGACTTGGTACCCAACGATTCCTCCCACTAGTTTCTCCACCACCATTAGTCAGGGAAAGGCAGGATGGCTGCCCAGACAGCCATCAAAATGTGACCCCCTGAGACCAGAGCAATAGCACAGCGGTAAAGCGTTTGCCTTGCGGCGGCCAGCACAGGACAGACCCGGGTTGTATCCTGGCATCCCAAAAGGGCTCTGAGCTCAGAGACAGGAGTAACCCCTAAGCGCTGTCGGGTGTGACCAAACCCAACAACAAAAAAAAAATCAAAATGTGACCCCCCCAGGGGGATATGGAGCTAGCACACTGCCAGGAACAACCACCAGGGTGGTGAAACTTCTCTTGCCTTCTCCCAGCCCCGCTGAGAGTGCTCTTAAAACCAAAAAAAAAAAAAAAAAATTCCTCAAAATATAAATAAATAAATAAGTGGCGGAGAGAGGTCAGCACTGGTGGTGGAAATTGCCCTAATTCACTGTCACTATGTACCTTCAATATAACTGTGAAAGACTTGTAATTTACAATGATCTCAATAAAAACAATATATAAAAGAAAATCAGTTAATATAACAGCACTTTAAGCTGAAGGAAATTCCTGGTGAAGATGGGATTCAAAAGTAAAATGGTCAAAAACAAAAGCCCAAAAATACTGGGACCAGAAAGATAGTACAGAGGGTAGGTGCTTGCCTTGCAAGCTTCCATCCTGGGTTCGATCTCCAGCAATGCATATGGTTCCCCTGAGCACCAACAAGAATGATTCCTGAGTGCAGAGCCAGGAGTAACCCCTGAGCACCGCCCGGTGTGGCCCCCAAATAACACAACCCCCAAAAACATTGAAAAAGCTTACCTCTTTGGGGGATAGAGGAGAGAGAGCTGGACAAGTGGCCCCAATTGGAGCGCTGACTATACTAGCAGAGTTTTTCGAGGTAGAGGCAATATCACACAATGGGGAGGCAATCAAGGGGCGGTTTTCGTTCCTGGTCTTCCTAAGTGCCAGCATGGAGCTGTCACTTTCTGGTTGGCACTTTGGGCGCAGGAGCATGACTGAGCGCCACATGTGAATGAACCCCCCAGCCTTTATTTCTCCATCTCAGAGCGACATTCTCTGGTTGACTAGTTTCCCCTCAAAAGAGGCAAAATTCAAGTTCCCTCCCGGCCTCACCACATGCCAACACCCAAAGGTCAACAAAAATACCAGGAGAGGTGGGAGTTGGAGAGTTGGGTCCAGCTGGGGCCAGGATCACAACCAGAGAGCCGAACCACTAGCATTCATCAGGGAAAGCAATGCCCTAAAAAAAAAAAAGGACACGGGGGGGGGGGGAGCATAGTGGCAGAGCGCTTGCCTTGCATGTGGCCGACCCAGGAGGGACCCGGGTTCGATTTCCCTCATCCCATATGGGCCCCCAGCTTGCCATGGAGGCGATTTTTTAAATTAATTTTTTATTTTTAATTATGAGAACAAAGATGCAAAGAAAGAGGACAAGGTAAAGTTACAGTGGGAGGACAATCACCCATAAACAGAATTCTCAGTAGTCCCATTGCTGATAATCTTAACTTTGAACTTTCAGCCAAAGAAAAATAGAACAGAGCCCATGTACAATTACTTTGTCCCTCAAGTTCCCAGATTGTAGTACATAATATTTCTTAGCAGCACACAAAGCAATCTAGAGACATAAAACTTATGTAACTCCTTAAACATTGAAGGCAAAGTATTTTTTTACATTTCCATGCACATGCATATTAGTTTATATTAACCTCAAAAGTTTAAGGGGTTGTTTTTCTTAAGGATTAGAGTCAAAGGAGCACAGTAAAAATGGTGTTAGAGTGTCAATTATTGTTTGCATAGGCCCACCAAAATATGAGGGACATGGAAAGGAAAAGCCTTGGCCTAAATACAAGGAGACCCTGCCCCTGAAGTTTCCTGGCATAAGACCAACTCTAGGCTCCAGGCAAACTAGTTTGTCCAATCCAGGTCATTATCTGTAGTGCCAATACACTTTTATTTTTCACACAGTCTCTGTTGTTGGTATCATGTTTCTGTATTAAAGATCCTGGAATCTGCATATCCTATATTGCAGTTAGAATGGTGCATAGCGTCCTCTCTTTTCACCTCACAATTAAAGGGCAATGCAGAGAACCCGGTCCTGTAAGCAGGTCGTTGTTGTTGTCAAGTTTTCTTAGTGTTAAGGGAAGTCTCTTTTGAGCAGGTCGATGTCAGAGCCGTGGTAGGGTCTTCCCTGGTAGAGGATTGCTTCCAGGTGTTGTTATAAAAAACCTTGGCTGTTTCCTAGATAGCTTCCCTGGTTCAGAGGTGAATGGAGGATGCCCATTCATCTGAGGCCTGTGCCAGGTCATTATATCAATGTAAGGTGTAAGGTCCTATTGCACTACGAGATTTGTGTGTTCTAATCTCTATTAGATAAGAACTTATTTGTATGTATAGTATTTTCCCATTTTAATGTGCCTATGCAAACAAGGAACAATGCCACGGGGCGTTATCGGCGCATATGGGAGCCATAAGAACAAGTCCAACAATCCCCATGTTCAATCATAAGCATTAAACTGAGGGACTCTTCCACCAAAATTCCTTATTGAAGAACTCACAAAGAGCGACAAGATAAAAAGTGGGTAGAATCGTCACGGTAAAAAAATATTTAAAAAGAGTTATAGCTGTTAAAGAAAATACACATAAAATATTCAAAAGATATATGTGTCCATTTTATGTCTTCTGAAACAGTTGGGGGTTGTTAAATCCAATGCACGACTTTGGTGTGTGATTAGAACTGTGTAGTACTGAAGTTAAAAAGGGTAAACGTGGTGTACTGATGGTTGGGCGTGAGAGAGTTAAGGAGTAATAATGAGCTTTGTAGGGGTATGAGAAAGGGCAGAATCTGTTGGGGCAAGAGGTCGGTCTTGGTGCCTAACAAATTAAAGAACTGAGGGTAAAGAGGGTTAATTAAGGGAAGATACCGAATCCAGATTGGGAGATAAGGGATTAGAAGGGGCTCTGGTGGAGGAGGGGAAATATATCAGAGGGGTATATACATTGTATAGATGAATTGTTTATAGATTTAGGCTTGGCAATCAGAGAGGACCACTGTATAGGAAGTCAGTCTACATATACACTGATTTTAGAGACCTATTTGAATATTATCCTCCAAATCTAGGGAATTCCATTTTTTTCTAGAAACAGTCAAGAATTAAGAATATTTGTGGGTGTTGTTAAAAAGTTGAAAATGAATACTAGGAAGAAAAGAACTCCTGAATGGGGTCCAGTATACATAGAGGAGGAATTTCTCTCCCCCACCCTCTCCCCAGGGCCCGATTTACTAGGCGTGGCCCTGAAGACCACTCTGGCGTGGGGCGGGGATCTCAGTCCCCTGGACTAAGTGGTCAGCCCAGGAGGCCTATGGCTAGCTGTCCTGCCTGGTTCAGGGGGGGCAATTTTTGAGTGCAGAGACAAGAGTACTGCCGGGTGTGGCCCCAAAACCAATCAATTAATTAATAAATGTAAAAAGAAAAAAGAAAGAAAGAAAGAAAAGAAAAGAAAAATAGATACAGAAGCGGGACCTCAGGATGGGGAGAGGCTAGGAGGACGGGGCGCAAAAGATTTAAGAGGTTTTTCTTCAGGTAGAATTGTGGAGGCTGGAAAGGGCACCCCCAAACAGTTTAAATAGAACCCGCCTGTTCTTAAGGAGGATGGAGATCCTGGGCTAGGGCGCGTGCCCTCTGCTCCGACCTTGAATGCAACCCTGGAAAAGCCCTTTCCAAAGGCAGATCAATCCAAGTGCAGATCCCACACCTGAGATAAAGGGACCAGGAGGGGGGTGCTTTGATCTGGCGCTTTGAAGCCCCCCGGATGGGTGGTCGCCACGGCTCCCGGCTCCACCCAGACCGTGCCAGGCGTGCCAGGGTCCGCTAGCTCGCTCTCCACTTTGACTCGCGGGAATGCCAGTAGGGAAGGAAGGGGTAGAGAAGGGAGCGCCCAGAAATCAGCCAGAGGGACTCAGACGACCAGATGAGCCCCAAAGCAGGGCGACAGACTCCGAGCAGCAGAGCCCCCCAGCTGTCTCGCAGGCCGAGTCCCTAAGGGGAGCAGGCGACGGGGCTCGCGGCTCGCAGACGCGCGCTGCGTCCCGAGAGAAGCGCCCCGACGCCCCCCGGGCCTGTGCTCAGGTGCGGCGGGCGCTACGGCGCAGCTGCTCCCCCATGCCGGCGGGGCTGGGGCGCCCGGGTCTCCTCCAACCCGCGCTCGAGGCCTCGCACCCCCCGCCCCCCGAGCACTGGCCCTGCGCCAGGCGCGGGGTCCCGGGAGCGCCTCGAATCACGCGCCCGCGGGGCCCGGGGCGGAGCAGGCCGCTCCCCCAAGCCGGCCCCAGCCTTTGCCCGCTTTCCCGCCCCTTTCCCTGGGAGAAGCATGGCCGGGAGCAGAGAGGAGGCGCCAGAATCCGGGCGAGGCGTCGTGGTAAATGCAAACCCCCCGTGCAAACCCCTGTTCGCTCCCCCCGATTCTCTCCAAGCCCCTCTCTCTTGGCGCCCTCGGTTGCAATGACCCGCCCGCACAGTTTTAGGGCACCGCGGCCCAAGGCTTTGTTCTCTTCTCCCCGAGGGGTTCGCAGGCAGCTCCAGACCCTTTTCTATCTCTCCGTCCGCTCCCCGTACCCCGTCTGCGCCCCCCTTGCTTCCAGGGGCGTCTCCTCTGCGCCCCAGGGCCGGGTCAGCTGCTCCAATATTAGCCCCAGCGGTGCCAGGTCCCCCAATCCTGCCAGGAGGCTGTGTAGCTGCAAACCGCGCCCTCTGGCTACTCTCCTGGGCCCGGTTTTTTTGTGGGGACTCAAGATCCAGGGGGTTTTGTGGGCTGTAAAGAAGTCAAGTCGTTCGACGGGACAGTGTTTGAACCCTGGAACCTTGTTTAGGTTGGGTTGGTTTGGGGGGCCACGCCTGGTAATGTTGGGAGTTATTCCAAACTCGGAGCTAGAGGAAAACGGGGTTCGTTCCTGGTGCTTTAGTGTCTGGGAAGCAACTTTGGGCTCAAGCGTGAAGCGCGCGCTGTCCCCTGCTGAATTTGGAAACTTTTGATACCTGGCCAGGGCTCCATCCATAAGCCCACACTTATCTTCCAGACCTGCCAGCGCCTTCCAAAACATCAGATATTTTCTCTAAAAATGAAACCCTGACCAGGTCAAGGCCCAGCTAGAGAATTGGGGAGCTGTGAATGGATGGGGGTGAGAGGTGAGGGGTTTCCACTAGAAAAGTCTTTTGTGCCAGCTCTCCGGGCCCTCACCAAATCTGGTTTTGTCCTGTCTTGCTGGCTTGCTCAGGCTCCTGGCTGTGGGCTGCAAGGTTGATGGTTGTGCCTAGATCAAACTTAATAGAAAAGGGTGATGAGGCTGGCATGTGCCTCCATCAAATTTATTGCTATTATTATTTTTTCCAGAGATCACTTGTCATGCATAGATGATCTGAGTGTGGTTATACACTGATCCTGACTACGTGAATTAAGAAATATGTTCTCAAATTGAGCTTTCCCTTCCTAAAGGAGAAAGCATCCATTGGTTTCCCGCCCCCCTTCATTTTTTCTTCCTTCATTTCACATACTTGAATATTCTGCTGGGCCCTGGTGCTGATTGGACACTGGAGGGAAGAGAGGGACTTCTGTGTCTTCATGGCGCTTACATTCTAACGAGGAACCCAGGCTAGCAGAGTACATGTAAATAAATACATAAAACCATTTCCCATAGCCACTAGGTGCAATGGAACACTAAAAGCAGGGCATCTAAAGGGAGTGAGATGAGAATGATTGGAGGGCGGAGGGGTCTTCAGGTGTTTAACCTGCAGATTAAGCAAGAGGTGTCCTGTGAGGTCTGAGAAAGTTAACTCCTCACTTAATCAACATTAAGTTGATAGGCTCTTGGAAGCTGGAACTTGAAGCCAAAGTATAAGAAAGAAAAGCAGGACACACACACACACACACACACATACACACACACACAACTTACTTTGCATAGCATGTGTCTCTCTACTGGGGCTGGATTTTCTTTTACCTCATCAGTTTACAGTGTCATTAAAGAAAAAGTTGTTGTTCCTGAAGCTAGTACCAAGGACTTATGTAAGCTTTAGAAAAAAGGAGCTAGTACAGCAAGTAGGGCACTTGCCTTGGATGTGAATGGGGCAAACCTGGGTTCAATCTCCAGCATCCCATAGAGGATGTGTCCCCTGAGCACAGCCAGGTCTGATTCCTGAGACTTGAGAAGCAGGAGTAATCCCTGAGTGCTGCCAGGTGTAAAAATGAAGGGAAGGGGAGGGGAGAAGAAGGGAAAGGAAGGGAAGGAAAGGAAAGGGAAGGAAAAGGGCCCGGAGAGATAGCACAGCAGTGTTTGCCTTACAAGCAGCCCATCCAGGACCAAAGGTGGTTGGTTCGAATCCCGGTGTCCCATATGGTCCCCTGTGCCTGCCAGGAGCTATTTCTGAGCAGACAGCCAGGAGTAACCCCTGAGCACCGCTGGGTGTGGCCCAAAAACCAAAAAAAAAAAAAAAAAAAAAAAAAAGAAAGGGAAGGAAAAAAGGAAGAGAGAGGACTGAGAGGCCTGATAGAAGAATGAGCAGAAAAGAGGTTGGAAATGGAACATGGAGCTCATTAAGTTCCATTCTGGATAAATTGAGTTTGTGGTGCCTGGAGGACCTGAGATTGAGGATGCCAACAGACAATTTGTAATTCATAGCTTGGATTCAGGAGAGTGATGGGTAGAATTGGAAATCATCAGCAAATGGAATACTTGATGTTAGGAGCAGATGGAAATGCGTAATGAAAACAGGGGAACAATTCTCAGCTATTCTTAAGGATAGAAATCTGGAAGCTCCCAATGTAAGAGGCAGAACGTTTTTGAAGAAGCCACATAGAGACCAAACTGAGAGGAGTCGCTATCTAAAATAAAGCAAGGGGGAGCTAAGTGTGGGGGGCTCAAGGGGGCATGGGGGCCAGAGATGCACTTTTAATCTGTTTCTATTTTTCTCTTTGAGAGAAATAAGAAGGAATCGTGGACTTCGGTTATGGTATGAAATGACTCAAAGTGTGGTCACTTTTCCAATTAAGACAAGCTTTGTGTTTTAAACAGAGAAAGTATTGTTTTGCATCAATTTAAGGCATATTATCTGCAATACTGAAACTGTTTCGAGATTTCTTGTTTTGATTTTTCAAAAAGCAGATGAGTAACATCATCATTATCTACAGTTGATGGTCACCTCCAAATGTCAGATGGAGGATGCAAGGTTTAAAGGCAGTTTACATGCGCCATGAATGGTGACAAAGGATGAACCAGCAGTGCGTGGATCTGAATCATCTTCCATCTTCACCAGCACTCACTGTGTTTGACTTAGTTGGAAATAGACCAAGCTGGATTAGAGAATAATTATAGAAGAACCCATTTCTTCTACTTTTAAATTTGCATTTACAATGAGGTAAAAAGAAGTTAAAAAGAACTTCTTTAATTAAAGCAGATAATTTATAGGCAAATTAATGGTACTTCTAAATAATTGGCATTTATTGCATTATACCACTGCAATGTTTATATAAGGGCTTTGTGTCCCTTATCTATCATATTTTATCCTCACCACAGTTGCTTGAGGCAGGTGTTGGTTGAATTCATTTTATGGAACGATTCACTGAGATCAAGAGAAGTTAAGATGCCCAAGGAGTCCCACTATCTAAACCCACACGCAATGTGGGGGATATCCAAATCTGATTGTTTTTTAGTTAGGGATTACCAAGACACCTTTATCGCTAGGTTTGTTTTCTATTTTCTTATTTGGAAAGGGTGTGTGGAGTATCATTTATTGAACACTTCATGCACACCAGAACTCTGAATACACTATCCATTCTATTATCTCTTTATTCTTATGGCAACCTTAAGTCCAAGTTTTATTGCATCTTACCAAAAAATAGAAACACCAAGGCAGGGAGATGTGGCTCAGCACTTGTCCTGCCTGTGAAAGGCTCTAGATTTGAACCCTGATTCTACAAAGGAAAAAGGGAGAAGGGGAGAAAAACTAACTCTGTGAAATGGAGACATTTTTCCTAGCACCATAGATAGTCCATGTCTGAGCTAAGCTCTAAAATAAGGGCAGAAGGGAAGTCTCTGCGCTTCAGCCAGAGCAGGGGGTGGTCATTGTGTTAGGGAGAGGAATGACCGTGCCCAGAAACTCACAGTTAAGTCTCTCCCAGCCAGCTGAGAGGCTGTGGAGAAGGGGGTCAGTAGTGTGTGTGGTCTGGAAGGGAAGCCAAAAATGTTATGCCCTTAAATGATCTCTCTGGGGCCTGGTGCTGGGCAGGGTTCTTTTGTCTCTATGGTAGCTTCCAGAAATCTTTTGCAAGCTCCTCCTGTACAGCTGGTGGGCAGGCTCTCAGCAGCCACGGTGGTGTTGACACATAGAACTGGCCCCAGCACTCCTTGGGGCGGAAACAAAGTTTTTTAGTGCAAATTGAATAGTTGCTCTGAGCCAATCGACTGGCAGAAGCAGAGCAAATGGGGTGCTCTTCAGAGGTGCAGATGATATAAGTCCACTCAATAATCAGCCTGGGGGCATGTGCATGTCCAGAACTGCCATGAACAGTGGTTCTCTTCATCACAGTTGAAGCTGGGGTTCAGCTACTGCTGGGGAGTCCATGAATGGAATGGGTTCACCCATTTCACATTTTCAGGATTTACCACCTTCCAGCCAGTGTTCTGGGCACTGAAGGTTCAACAGCAAATCAAAGTCTTCCAGAAGGAGCCAACATGTCAGCGGAAGGAGACCCTATACATGCATTCACACACAGAACACTCATAATGCCACATTTGCACACAGATACTGCACATGTGTCACATGTACTTGCATGATCACATACAATCACACATATACTTGTGCTCACATATACTTAGGTACCAAATGATAGGTCTCATACAGACTTGTCACACACATTCACTCCTATAGCCACATACTCACAGACACACACACATATATATATGGTAACACAGATATACACATATCACATCCAGGGACAGTCCTTGCTCCCAAAAAAGTGATGCCACAGTAGAGAGATTCAACCCAACCAGCAATGCGAGGAAAGACAGCTGTTTTATTTATTTTTATTATTAATTTTTTTTCCAGTGTGAGGCAACAAACTATTCTTAGTGCCAATAGATCTGGGCATTGATTATAGAAATAACCTTTTTTTCTGTGCCCTGCTGTCATGGGTACAGCCGAGGAGCGGCATCTGTGGTGCCAAGCCTGGCATCTGCAGGGCATGAATTTCTTTTTATTATTTTTTATTGTTTTGGCCATCTTTGGTGATGCTAAGTGCTTACTACTGGCTCTGCATTCACCACCTTCCTGACTCCCTCTATGATCCAAGATTCTCCATGGATCTCAACTCAGGCCCTTTCTGGAGGCCTTACTTACTAATAATTGTAATTCAGTTATTAATTAATTGATTGGAGGGACTGTGTCATATCTGAAAGTGCTCAGGAATGAACCTAGGTGGTGCTCAGGGAACCACACTTAAGTGGTCAAAGGGGATCAAATGAGGTTGACAGGATAGAAGGCAAGTGCTCCAACCCCTGCACTATCTCTCTATCCTGAAGGGCTTCTGCTTCATAAGCAAAGGGTCGCAGAGGCCTGTTCTTTGTAGTGACATTGGACTGCAGACTTGCAGAGAGTGAAAACAGCCCTGTGACTGTCTGGGGGAAAGAATAGAATAGACCAAAGGGACTGCAAGTGCAAAGGTCTCGAGGCAGGTGCTTATTAGGGAAGATAGAGGCTGTGGTCCCAGATTGAAGGGTGAATGGGACTGGATATAAGAGGGAGCCTCATGTACCAAAGATGCACATAGATCTTATGTCTCCAGATCACCCTCAGAGTAGAAGAGAACCCTTGCAAACACACGAGCAGAAGACTGCATGCTGTGAAAGGAACATCCAGCTGCCACATGGAAGGTGCCACAGTGGGGCCAGGAGTGTTGTTGCTGCAGCCAGAGTCTCCAGAGCACCATTTAGGGAAGTGTTGGGACACAGAAAGGTGGTTTGGAAGAAGTTGATGGTGGGATTTGCTAGTAGGTTTCATGCTACAGGTACAGAGGCAAAGAGACCGGCACCAGATGTTGATTTGAGCATCTGGTAAAAGGAGTCGCCTTCTCTGAACTAGGAAAGGGGGACCTTTGTGGGGGATGTGCCAGGACTCTGGTATGATGGTCTTTGCTGGGAGGGGAGTGGAATAGGGTGTGGATCCTATATGCTGTTCCAAACTTTGAACACAAGAAAACTGGCCTGAGTGCTGGGTAAGGAGGAGGACAGAGACAGTGTCTTATGTCTGTGCAAAAAGGACTGCCCCATGAGTTCTAGGTTTTCTGATGAAAAACTTAAGACTGGGTGAGCCAGAGGCTGGAAGGGACTCCAAGGAGATCTATAGGAGACTTTGGGGGCTGAAATGAACACCAGAGGCTTGGGAAAGAAGCTCCAATGCTGCCATCAGCAAGGCCTCCAGCAAGGGAGAATTTGGGCCTGAATTGAGCATTCATGGAAGAAGCTGATCTTGTATCACAGAGGAAGTCAAGAGGGTGGTGAATGCAGAGCCAGGAGTAAGCACTGAGAATCATTGAGAATCACTGGGGATGACCAATATAGAACAAAATGAAAATGAAGGAAACTAAGAATGGAATTCTATGGGATCTTCCATACTAGGCCCTTTATTAGGCTTCATGGGACAAATTGCCTTGTCCTGTGAAGTTTTCAGAGTTGTCAGAATATTATTAATGCAATATTGATCATTAAGTATGCTCTGTGTGCAGTATTGGTCTGTCTTTTAAATGATGCTCTTTATGGTTTATGTTTAAAACCTTATTTTCTAATGAAAATTACTATAACTGAAGCTATTTTATTTACAGATCTTGGATGATTGGCCAGGGTATGACTTGAATTTATTCACATACCCCCAGCACTATTATGGAGACCTAGAATATGTGCTTATACCTCATGGCATCATTGTAGACAGGTGAGTGTCATTCCTGGGTCCATCTTGGTCCTATACTGGCCTCTTCTCATTTATGTTCTCCCGATAGTGCCTGGATTCAACCTGTGATGTGGAGACTATGTTCTGAGAGCCACCCTCTCTTTTGAAACCATTGGATATAATTAATTTTTATTTATTATCATTTATTAGTTTTGAGATTATATCCAGTGATATAACCTCTGCACTCAAGAATTTCTCCTGCTGTCAACTGCTGTACCCTGAGCAATGCCCCAGATTTCCTTGTTTGTTGTTTTTGTTTGTTTGTTTTTGAGCCACTCTTGGTGACACTCAGGGGTTACTCCTGGCTCTGCCCTCAAAAATTACTTTGCCAGGCTTGGAGACCATATTTGATGACAGGGTTGGGCATGTGTATGTTAAGTGCCTTACCTACTGTACTACCTCTCTGGCTTCCATTTGAATATACTTTAGAACCCTATTTATGGATGTTTTTTACATAGTGGTAAAGAGAACTTCTATGAGAGCTGAAGTATAGGACTACAGCTAAGGTACTTTCCTTGTCTACAACTGGCTTCAGTTCAATCCCCAGCACCATATATGGCTACCTGAGCATTGCTAAAAATGATCACTGAGCACAGAGTCAGGAGTGTGTCCTAAACCCTAAAACTCAAACCTAAACCAAGAAAAACAAAAGAAAGAAGAGAACTTCAGTAAGACAGAATTTGGAGTAAAATGAAATTGTCCTTAACTGAACTACTTATCTCGACATAATTGTCCAGGAAAAATTATTAAAATATATAATGTAAATGTTTGATACCATATTATCTGTATTGGTTGGGGTGATGGGTGGGAAAGCATTGTCCCTCTCTGACTCACGTGGTCAGACTGTAGAATGAACCAGCTAATGATGAGGTAACTGAAACTCAACCATTAACAACTTTGTAACTTTGTGTCTCATGGTGATTCAATTAAAAATTATTAATTAGGGGCCAGTGACACAAGTGGTAGGGTGTTTGCCTTGCACGCGCTAACCTAAGACAGACCAGGATTCAATCTCCCAGCATTCCATATGGTCCCCTGTTGTCTTAAATAAATAAAGATGGATCTGGATGGAGATGGATGGTGAAGGATGGAGGCCTTTGTCCTTAGGCCCCGGCCATGTGGCTTCATCCCCCATGAACCGGCGGGTCTGGGGTTCAGGAAAGCGACAGGTATTGAACTCACTCACAGGCAGGCATTAGGAAGTATCAACTTTATTCATCCCTATTCACCACATGTGTGTGGCCTATCTTATAACCTTTCAAGCATTGCTATTCTTAGCCCTGCATCTTAACTCCTTTCAGCCATCTTTCCTTTGACCTCCATGCTGGTCAAAGACCAAAAGGGCAGAGACCCTGCCTACAGCCAAAAGGGCAAAGACCCCAAAAGCCAGAGAGCCCAGCAGGGCAAAAAGGCCGAATCCCCTGGGTCAAAGGCTTATCTACCTTTTCCAAGACCACTCCCGGAATGGGAGGGGTCTTGCATGTAAAGTTACACCTAATATCCGGTTCCCAAGACCCTTCCCAGAAAAGGGCGGGTCTCAGGTATGTACACCTAAATCCAGGGGGGTGGAGTTACAGTCCCCCAATCCAGGAGTGATTTCTGAGCACATAGCCAGGAGTAACCGCTGAGCATCACCAGGTGTGGCCCAAAAACCAAAAATAATAATAATTATTATTATTATTATTAATTAAAGGGCCTAAGAGAGTGCACAGTGGTAGGGCATTTGCCTTGCATGCAGCCGACTCAGAATGGACTGGGGTTCAATTCCCAGCATCCTATATGGTCCCCCGAGTCTGCCAGGAGCAATTTCTGAGCGTAAAAGCCAGGAGTAACTCCTGAGTGCTGCCAGGTGTGGCCCCCAAAAAACAAACAAACAAAAAGAATATATATATACATATATATACATATATATATTAATTAGGGGTCAGAGCAGTCATGCAGCAGTATGGCCTTTGCCTTTGCAAGCATCCAATCCAGGACAGACCCTGATTCGGTTCCCAGAATCCCATATGGCCCTCCAAGCCTGACAAGAGCGATTTCTGAGAACAGAGCCAGGAGTAATCCTTGATTGCCACTGGGTGTGGCCCTAAAACCATAAAAAAGTTATTAATTTTAAAGAAAATAAAAGATGTGACCTCCACCTTCAAGGACCACATCACATCCCTCAAACCCAGGCTTTTCCAGCAACGTACATTTTTTTTCTGGTCAAGTCATGTACAGACTGGCCTGTCAGTGCACTTTGGGTTTCCCCATCAGCAGTAAAATTTTGTCAATAGAAATATTCTCAACTAAAAAAATCTGTACAGAACTATTTCTAAGACAGCATGATTTAAATCTCAAGTCTCTAATAGTACTATCTCATGCTCAAATGACTACTTTTCTTTCCACCTCTAATTTCTACACAAACATCAAAAACATTTCTAAGAAGCTCAAAAGTCATGGTTTTCACTGGAAATTCCCCAAAATGGCTTCGTTTTTTAAATCTACTCTGACCACCTTATGTTTAATTGCTATCTTTAGTGACTATTAATAATAAAGTGAATATTAATATGGTGGGTTTAATGATCAATGTCTTGATCATTGCTCCTTTATGTGTCTTCTACTCTGTGGAAAGTTTCTCTTGTAATTATTGGCCTCTTCATAATGAGATGATTGCAGTTTATTTAATTTTTTTAATTAAATTGAATTGTTTGTTTGTTTGTTTGTTTGTGGGTTACTCCTGGCTCTGTGCTTAGATGTCCCTGCAATGCTTGGGAGATCGATTAACAGGAAACTCAGGCTTCTTGCCTACAAAGAATATGTTTAGTCCATTGAACTCTTGCATGTGCACACTCTCTCTGTCTCTCTCTCTCTGTCTCTTTCTCTGTCTGTCTCTCTCTCTCTCAGTTTCTCTCTTTTTCTCTTTCTCTCACTCATTAAAAAAAAGAAAATGTCTTGGGCCAGAAAGATAGCATGGAGGTAAGGCATTTGCCTTGCATGCAGAAAGATGGTGGTTTGAATCCCAGCATCCCATATGGTCCCCCGAGCCTGCCAGGAGCGATTTCTGAGCATAGAGTCAGGAGTAACCCCTGAGCACTGCTGGGTGTGACCCAAAAACGAAAGAAAAGAAAGAAAGAAAGAAAGAAAGAAAGAAAGAAAGAAAGAAAGAAAGAAAGAAAGAAAGAAAGAAAGAAAGAAAGAAAGAAAGAAAGAAAGAAAGAAAGAAAGAAAGAAAGAAAGAAAGAAAGAAAGAAAGAAAGAAAGAAAGAAAGAAAGAAAAGGAAGGAAGAAAGAAAGAGGAGGAAGGAAGGAAGGAAGGAAGGAAGGAAGGAAGGAAGGAAGGAAGGAAGGAAGGAAGGAAGGAAGGAAGGAAGGAAGGAAGGAAGGAAGGAAGGAAGGAAGGAAGGAAGGAAGGAAGGAAAATGTCTTGATGTTGAGGAATTATCCAGGGCCTCATAATTGAGAAACAGATGCTCTATGATAGAGCCTCTTCTCTGACGCTGTTGTTTGGAAGTCCTGTTAGATGATACCCAGCTATGTACCCAAAACAAAGGCCAGTTTGTTTTTGCCTTTGCTGGTTTTCAGGGTACCACAACAATTTGTATATAACTTTCTAGTTGTCCTTTATGATGAGTATGTGTTAATTTCCTCATCCCACAACAATTTGTGTATAACTTCCTAGTTGTCCTTTATGATGAGTATGTGTTAATTTCCTCATCCCATCAAAGTCCATCCTTTAAAGGAGCAGCCAGTATATAGGCTATTGTACATGCAGATGGACCTGTTTTCAAATATATTGTCCACAACCAGTCATTACCATCTGTTCATTAACTTTATATTTAATTTTATTTGAAGAACAACAAGAAAAATTTATTTTATTAGTTATGTATTATAGATCCCACTTGTATTCAAGGACTTAATGTTATAGGAGTGTGTGAGCATTGGATGAATAGATGTGAAACTAGTAGACAAGGGACTGTGGTACTTGCATGTTGGATTGTGGACCAGCCTGTGGCCATCATGGCATAACTCTAGGAGTTACTTCCACCCATATGCTGTATGTTACTGGTACCACTAGCCTAGTTCTGGGTTCCTTCACTTATGCTATCACTATTATTTTCCAAGGAAGGCAAATGGCACTTGTTGATCATGACTCGGTTTGACTTTTCCTCCAGTTTTTTTTTTTATTGCACTCTAGGAAGTGAATCACTTTTCGTGTCTTTTTTTTTGGGGGGGGGCACACAGGGGTTACTCCTGGCTGTCTGCTCAGAAATAGCTCCTGGCAGGCACGGGGACCATATGGGACACCGGGATTCGAACCAACCACCTTTGGTCCTGGATCGGCTGCTTGCAAGGCAAACACCGCTGTGCTATCTCTCTGGGCCCGTGAATGACTTTTCATTTCCTTTCATCACTTATAAAGTGAATGTTGTCTCACCAAATACCATCTTCATGTTGTTAAGATTAGCACAAACTCTTCAGTGATAAGATAATAGCATTCCTAAGTTATAACATTACTATTTCACTTTCATTTTTGTGGCACAGAAAAGCAAAAATGAACTATGGAGGAGGTAGTTATCAAAAAACGACTTGAATCATCTTCTCCAGCCTTATCGAAGTTTCTTCATCCTTATACTTCTGTCTCCCAAGCTTTTCCCTACATGCCCCTGCAAAACTGGGGATGAATGACAGACCTTGTTTTTCAAAAAAAAAAAAAAAGAGACTCAGAATTGGTTTTGCTTTAATATAAATTCTAATCCCTCACTTCTTTCAGAATTGAACGTCTGGCCAAGGATATCATGAAGGATATAGGTTACTGTAACATTATGGTTCTTTGTGTGCTCAAAGGAGGTTACAAGTTCTGCGCAGACCTTGTTGAACGTCTGAAGAACATCAGTCGGAATTCAGATAAATTTATCTCTATGAAGGTTGACTTCATCAGATTAAAGAGCTACAAGGTAATTTATTGTATATTCTATTTGCTATTATATGATATCTTGAATAAACACCATTCATTGTAAAGGAACTTCTAATGCAATGAAAGTGAAGATTGTTTTTCTTTAAAAAAAAAATTGCTGGGGCCCGGAGAGATAGCACAGTGTTGTTTGCCTTGCAAGCAGCCGATCCAGGACCAAAGGTGGTTGGTTCGAATCCCGGTGTCCCATATGGTCCCCCGTGCCTGCTAGGAGCTATTCCTGAGCAGACAGCCAGGAGTAACCCCTGAGTACCGCCGGGTGTGGCCCAAAAAACAAAAACAAAAACAAATTTCTAAGGGGCCAGTGAGATATCATGGAGGCAGGATGTTTGCCTTGCATGCAGGACAGTGGTTCAAATTTCATCATCCCATATGGTCCCCTGAGCCTGCCAGGAGCGACTTCTGAGAGTGCAGAGCCAGGAATAACCCCTGAGCACCGCCGAGTGTGACCCCCCCCCCCAAAAAAAAAGAACCTGAAATTTATCTATTTTCATTTGTATAAAATAATGTTTTAGGAAGGATTTGGGTATTTTTTTCATATGCTTATAAAGCTCAATGGTTACTTTCCATGATTCAGTCTTGCAACTGGGTGTGTTAAAATGGGTGTTAAGAAAATCCAGGGCGCCTTATTTATTTGCTTTATTGTGCTGGAAGCTGAAGCTATGATTTACTTTAAAGATTCAGAGAGGGTTTTGGGCCAGAGAGGAGATTGGGGACATTGGCACCTTTATGAAAGAGTCTTTTACAGTGAAGGGTTGGCCACAGATCTTACCCCAGCAGGGAAGAGAGATGTTCTCTCTCATTCCCAGAGCTCAGAACAGAGAGTTGAAGTTCATCCTTGATTCTTGAATGGGGAGAGCACACAGGAGAAGTAGTACAGATTCAGCCTTCCTCGTGTTAGGGAGTAGTTTCCCTACACCCAACAATAGGCCTTTCACTGGACATTTTGCACATTGGAAGGAGACCTTGAGTTGAAAGTGCTCTCTTAAATTGGGCAGAATATTATTCTTTAGCAAAATTTCATCCTGGATTGGAACAAGGGAAAAAATTTTGAAGATTGAAATTTTGAAGAGGGTACCTTTGGTATTTCTCTAGGGGTGCTGGAGCAGCTTCAGAGTAGTCTCGTGTAAGTCTGTGGAAGTTCAATAGGTATATTTTTATACATGGATGTACATACAATTGATGTACATGTAATCTGTATGTATGTGTCTTTATTTCCTTCCCTGGAGATTGAACCCAGGATCTCCCTCGTGTTAGGTATGTGTGGTGTCATAGAGTCATATTCCCAGCCTTAGATGTATATTGTGTATCTTTTCAAGTGAGGAAAACAGGACAGTTGAGGATTTGGAAAGTCAAAGAAAATAAAGAAATTAAAAAGGAAAGAAGGGGGAAAAAGGGGCCGGGCGGTGGCGCTAAAGGTAAGGTGCCTGCCTTGCCTGCGCTAGCCTCGGACGGACCGCGGTTCGATCCCCCGGCGTCCCATATAGTCCCCCAAGCCAGGAGCGACTTCTGAGCGCATAGCCAGGAGTAACCCCTGAGCATCACCGGGTGTGGCCCAAAAACAAAAACAAAAAAAAAAAAAAAAGAAGGGGGAAAAAAATAAATCCCAAGTTTTACCGTGATTGAGTAAATCTACAATATCTTCAAATAATATTATGTGCACCATTCCTTTTGACTACCAAGAAGCAATAGAACAGACATAATTCAATAGGCTGGAGTGCACTTTTCACCCAAGAGGTCTGGGTTCAATCTTCATCAACAGAATGAATGCTGGGGTTGATGAAGATGAGGACAGAACTCCAAATAGATGCAGGGGCTGGAGTGCAGTAGAGATGGACTCTACTTCCAAGGTTAGCTGAACTCCAGCAATGTAGGCATAAAGGATAGTTGAAAGATAAAATGAAACAGCAGCCTTGGGCCAGGGAGATATTTCAGAGTTAATGTGCTTACTTTGCATGTGATCAATCCCAGTTTGATCCCAGCACCATATATATCACCAGGAATGACCTCAGAGCACAGAACCAGGAGTAAGCTCTGAGTACTAGGGATGGGCCAATCTCTCCTCTTACCGGAAAAAGGCAGGCCTAATCTTGAGTAAAGTCTACTGGTCGTTGAGAACACCCATGCGTGGCCATTGTCTTCAGTGGATGAAGAGTCCCTGCCCTCATGGAATTGGTTTTACTAGTACCCCCCTTATTCCTATCAGAAAATTGGGGTCAGAGAGGGTATTTGAACCCCTAAAACCTGGAAGGTAGCTGATATATCATACTTCTGAACTAGGATTTGGGGGGGAGGCTAATGGGGTTGTTTTATGACTCTCCTGCTGTGTTGGGGGTTACCAAGGCTACACCAGGAGAGTTCAGAAAGCTAGACAGTGTTAGGAAAAATTCTGGGGCCTCCCCGCACACCAGGCACATACTTCAGCCATTTGAGATATCCCTTAGTCCCCTCAATTAGGATTATGGGTGTGCCCAGTTTTAACTTTGGCTCTGTCCTCTGAGCACTCCTGGCAGTGCTCAAGGCAGATATTGTACTATGGTTGACTGCATGCAAGGCAAGAGCCTCAACTACTGTACTATCTCTTGGGCGCTGATTAAGATTTTACCGCCCCCCCCCAACAGTACTTGCAATTGTGGGTGAGTGAAAGGACATCAGTGTCTGGGATGGGGACAAGGTGCTGAAGGAAAAGTACAGGGAAAATATCCAGGAAGGGGCTCGGGCACAGGAAGCAGGGCAAGGCACCATTACAGAGCATATAGAGGGTCCTGGAGCTCAAATAGAGATGGGATGCCCAAGCTAGAGTAGAGGCCTATTACTAAGTCATGGGCACTTGAATCCATCACCTGCACAAGCCCAGGTTCTAATCATGCCATGAAGCATGTTCTTTGCAGCCATGATGGCAGTGGGGCTGTGGTCAAGTGACTTAACTGGAGAAGTCCAAGATTGGCACAGTCTGGCCCTGCAGACAATGTGGGTACCAGGAGTGTTGGCCCCACCTTCTAATTAGATCTCATGTTCTTATGTTGTCACTTTATCTGGAACCCAGGCTGGCTGAAGCCTGCTGGCCATTGCTTTTGTTCACTTGTACCTGACTTTTTCACAAAAGGAAGCCATATGTGGTATGTTATTAATTATGATCAGATCATTTTTTTGCACAAAATTCTGACTGGTTACCAAAAAAATCCTGCCCTTATTTCATGCTAGGCTATTTTTCAATATATTGTAAACTGAAACAGAATATAAAATCTAGCATCAAGAGTATAAAAGTGGCCATATAGAATCAGAGCTATATAACAGCGGATAAGGCGCCTACCTGCCTTGCACAAGGCCCACTGGGTTTCAATTCCCAGCACTACATACATATTCTCCAGACCACCAGGGGTGATCCCTGAATACGGAGCCAGGAGTAAGCCCTGAACATTGCCAGATGTGACCCAAAAACATAAAAAAGCAAAAAATGTGGTTATGGAATTATATATTCCAATGTATTTTATAAAACTCATGAACTTTATGTACTAGGAGAGTTACTATGGAATGATGTGAATTGTGAGAACATAAAAATAGTTCAGTATAATAAGCATTTGGGGAAATATTTATAAAAAAAAAATAATCTCTGGGCTGGAGCAATAGCACAGCAGGTAAGGCATTGGCCTTGCACACAGCCAATCTGGGTTCAATTCCCAGCATCCCATATGATCCCTCAAGCTTTCCAGGGGTGGTTTCTGAGCACAGAGCCAGGAGTAACCCCTGAATGCAATTGGCTATGGCCCCAAAAACAAAAACAAAGAAAAAATTAATTTCTTTAAAAAATATTTGATAGTGGTCACCATGCTAAATATTATATTAATTTAATGTTTTCATTCTCATTTTAGATTATAGTTTGACTTACACCAGGGGTCTCAAACTTGTGGCCCGCAGGCCGCAAATGGCCCTCCGTACAACATTTTGTGGCTCTGCCTTAGAGGAATCTTTTTTTGTTTTGTTTTGTTTTAGTTGTTTGGGTCACATCCCCAATGTTCAAGGCTTACTACTGACTTTGCACTTAAGGATCACCCCGACTTTGCCTCCTGCGGCCCCCAGGTAAATTGAGTTTGAGACCCCTGAGTAAGTCTACCATTATTTAAATACAATATATTTAGCAATTTAAATAATGGGAACATTTAAAAAAAATAGTGTCATAGCTTTCAGGGACAAGAATTATTTAACATTCTTTTTTAGTTTTTGAGCCACACCCAGTGATGCTCAGGGATTAATCTTGGTTATGAACTCAGGCAGTTATGAACTCAGGACCATATGGGATGCCAAGGATTGAACCCAGGTTGGCCACGTGCAATGCAAGCACCCTACCTGCTATGCTATCTCTTAGGTCCCTTAACATTCTTTTTCTTAATTTCACATTCATTGGGAGTGAGAAATCTAAATTTTTTTCTTTATTTATTTATTGATTGGTTGTCTGTTGGGCCATATCCAGCTGTGTTTAGGGGTTACTCATGGCTCTGCACTCAGAAATCACTCATGGCAGGCTGAGGAACCATATGGAATGCCAGAAATTAAACTGGGTCTCTCCTGCATTGGCCACATGCAAGGCAAACACCTACCTGCACTGTGCTATCTCTCTGGCCCTGAGATCTAAATTTTTTTTTAATTTGCCTATCAATTTTATTTTTCTTTTCCTTACGAACAGAAAGAGGTTCAAACAAACATTGACAGGTAAGAGAATAATGTCATAAAAACAGGATGACTTATTGAGGAAATGGACACAAGATGACATCCAGTCTCCAAAAGATTTCACACCCCAAATTGGACTGACTCAACAGAAAGCTCAGGAAAAGTCTTAGTAATTACAGTGGGAGACTGGGAGTAGTATATAGTGACTCAGATGTGCTTTTGCTTCAAACGCTGAAACAGGAAAACTGGGCGGTCCTGTGACCTAAAGAAACCTGAAAAGACATTTTTTTTCTAGTTTGATGTTTATCTTGGCCTGTTTTTAAGAGATAGAAGAAATGAAATTGGATGATATTTCCTATGAAGAGAATTTCTTAAGTTAGAAATAAGTGCAAAGGCTGAAGAGAGCACCAAAAGCTGAGTACAGACAGGTGTGTCAGGCCCAGCTTCAACTCCAAAAAAAACATATGGTCTTTAGAGGACCAAGGGGGTCTATGAGCACTGCTTGTTGTGACACCAAAGAAAGAGATGGGGAAGGGAGGAAAAGAAAGAAAAGGGAAGGAAGGGAAGGGAGTAAGGAAAGGGGATTATATGCATGTTTTCTTCTACTAGTCTCTGAGATCAGGGCACTTAGGAAGATATTAAATATGCTTTGATCATTTACTTCTTAAAAGCACTTTCAGTACTGTGAAACAGAGAACCAATTACGCATTTCTCCATTTAAAGCAAAATCCATTCACATTTTTTTCTCTCTCCACTCACTTTTAATACGGATTAATTTGACCAGCGAGAACAGATAACGTTTCAATGCTTTTAGGCGCTGTTCTTACAAGAGTAAAACTGGTCAAAAATGATTAGTGAAGGCTTTTTAAGATTTGAATGACATTCTGTAAATCAGTTTGTTTTTCTTGCTGGATATATTTAAACACATTTAACTGCAAAGCTTTACTACGTGATGAGGGATCTAGGTGCTTGAGACATCTGGGTGCTGACATTCTAGGCAAAACAAATAGTTGTTTTAAAATAAAAACAAAATAAGAAATGTGTGGAGTTGTGCAGAGTACTAGAGAGAAACAAAGCTGGGTGGGCTAAGGGTGGGCCTCTGGGGGGCGTCTCCTTGGGAATCATTTTTTTAATTTATTTAAACACCTTAATTACATACATGATTGTGTTTGGGTTTCAGTCATGTAAAGAACATCACCCATCACCAGTGCAACATTCCCATCACCAACGTCCCAAGTCTCCCTTCGCCCCACCCGACCCCCGCCTGTACTCTAGACAGGCTCTCCATTTTCCTCATACATTCTCATTATTAGGACAGTTCAAAATGTAGTTATTTCCCTAACTAAACTCATCACTCTTTGTGGTGAGCTTCCTGAGGTGAGCGGGAACTTCTAGCTCTTTTCTCTTTTGTGTCTGAAAATTATTATTACAAGGGTGTCTTTCATTTTTCTTAAAACCCATAGATGAGTGAGACCATTCTGCGTTTTTCTCTCTCTCTCTGACTTATTTCACTCAGCATAATAGATTCCGTGTACATCCATGTATAGGAAAATTTCATGACTTCATCTCTCCTGACAGCTGCATAATATTCCATTGTGTATATGTACCACAGTTTCTTTAACCATTCGTCTGTTGAAGGGCATCTTGGTTGTTTCCAGAGTCTTGCTATGGTAAATAGTGCTGCAATGAATATAGGTGTAAGGAAGGGGTTTTTGTATTGTATTTTTGTGTTCCTAGGGTATATTGCTAGGAGTGGTATAGCTGGGTTATATGGGAGCTCGATTTCCAGTTTTTGGAGGAATCTCCATATCGCTTTCCATAAAGGTTGAACTAGACGGCATTCCCACCAGCAGTGGATAAGAGTTCCTTTCTCTCCACATCCCCGCCAACACTGTTTATTCTCATTCTTTGTGATGTGTGCCATTCTCTGGGGTGTGAGGTGGTATCTCATCATTGCTTTGATTTGCATCTCCCTGATGATTAGTGATGTGGAACATTTTTTCATGTGTCTTTTGGCCATGTGTATTTCTTCTTTGTCAACGTGTCTGTTCATTTCTTCTCCCCATTTTTTGATGGGGTTAGATGTTTTTTTCTTGTAAAGTTCTGTCAGTGCCTTGTATATTTTGGAGATTAGCCCCTTATCTGATGGGTATTGGGTGAATAGTTTCTCCCACTCAGTGGGTGGCTCTTGTATCCTGGACACTATTTCCTTTGAGGTGCAGAAGCTTCTCAGCTTAATATATTCCCATCTGTTAATCTCTGCTTTCACTTGCTTGGAGAGTGCAGTTTCCTCCTTGAAGATGCCTGTAATGTCCTGGAGTGTTTTGCCTATGTGCTGTTCTATATATCTTATGGTTTTGGGGCTGTTATCAAGGTCTTTAATCCATTTGGATTTTACCTTCGTACATGATGTTAGCTGGGGGTCTAAGTTCAATTTTTTGCAAGTGGCTATCCAATTGTGCCAACACCACTTGTTGAAGAGGCTTTCCCTGCTCCATTTAGGATTTCCTGCTCCTTTATCAAAAATTAGGTGGTTGTATGTCTGGGGAACATTTTCTGAGTACTCAAGCCTATTCCACTGATCTGAGGACCTATCCTTATTCCAATACCATGCTGTTTTGATAACTGTTGCTTTGTAGTACAGTTTAAAGTTGAGTAAAGTAATTCCTCCCATATTCTTTTTCCCAATGATTGCTTTAGCTATTCGAGGGTGTTTATTGTTCCAAATGAATTTCAAAAGTGTCTGATCCACTTCTTTGAAGAATGTCATGGGTATCTTTAGAGGGATGGCATTAATCTGTATAATGCCTTGGGGAGTATTGCCATTTTGATGATGTTAATCCTGACAATCCATGAGCAGGGTATGCGTTTCCATTTCCCTGTGTCCTCTCTTATTTCTTGGAGCAGAGTTTTATAGTTTTCTTTGTATAGGTCCTTCACATATTTAGTCAAGTTGATTCCAAGATATTTGAGTTTGTGTGGCACTATTGTGAATGGGGTTCTTTTCTTAATGTCCATTTCATCCTTATTACTATTGGTGTATAGAAAGGCCATTGATTTTTGTGTGTTAATTTTGTAGCCTGCCACCTTGCTATATGAGTCTATTGTTTCTAGAAGCTTTTTGATAGAGTCTTTAGGGTTTTCTAAGTAGAGTATCATATCATCTGCAAACAGTGAGAGCTTGACTTCTTCCTTTCCTATCTGGATTCCCTTGATATCCTTTTCTTGCCTAATCGCTATAGCAAGTACTTCCAGTGCTATGTTGAATAGGAGTGGTGAGAGAGGACAGCCTTGTCTTGTGCCAGAATTTAGAGGGAAGGCTTTCAGTTTTTCTCCATTGAGGATAATATTTGCCACTGGCTTGTGGTAGATGGCCTTCACTATATTGAGAAAGGTTCCCTCCATTCCCATCTTGCTGAGAGTTTTGATCAAGAATGGGTGTTGGACCTTATCAAATGCTTTCTCTGCATCTATTGATATGATCATGTGGTTTTTATTTTTCTTGTTATTGATGTTGTGTATTATGTTGATAGATTTACGGATGTTAAACCAGCCTTGCATTCCTGGGATGAAACCTACTTGATCGTAGTGGATGATCTTCTTAACGAGGCATTGAATCCTATTTGCCAGGATTTTGTTGAGGATCTTTGCATCTGCATTCATCAGTGATATTGGTCTGTAATTTTCTTTTTTGGTAGCGTCTCTGTCTGGTTTAGGTATCAAGGTGATGTTGGCTTCATAAAAGCTATTTGGAAGTGTTTCTGTTTGTTCAATTTCATGAAAGAGTCTTGCCAAGATTGGCAGTAGTTCCTCGTGGAAAATTTGATAGAATTCATTAGTGAATTCATCTGGACCTGGGCTTTTTTTTTTGGAAGACATTTGATTACTGTTTTAATTTCATCAATGGTGATGGGGGTGTTTAGATATGCTACATCCTCTTCCTTCAACCGTGGAAGATTATGAGTCCAAGAATTTATCCATTTCTTCCAGGTTCTCATTTTTAGTGGCATAGAGTTTTTCAAAGTAGTTTCTGATTACCCTTTGAATCTCTGTCATATCAGTAGTGATCTCTCCTTTTTCATTCCTGATACGAGTTATCAAGTTTCTCTCTCTCTCTTTCTTTGTTAGGTTTGCCAGTGGTCTATCAATCTTGTTTATTTTTTCAAAGAACCAACTTCTGCTTTCGTTGATCTTTCGGATTGTTTTTTGAGTTTCCACTGCGTTGATTTCTGCTCTCAGCTTTGTTATTTCCTTCTGTCTTCCTATTCTTGGGTCCTTTTGTTGAGCATTTTCTAGTTCTATTAGCTGTGTCATTAAGCTACCAGGTAAGCTCCTTCTTCCTTCCTGATGTGTGCTTGCAAAGCTATAAATTTTCCTCTCAGTACTGCTTTTGCTGTGTCCCATAAGTTCTGATAGTTTGTGTCTTTATTGTCATTTGTTTCCAGGAACCTTTTGATTTCCTCCTTGATTTCATCTCGGACCCACTGGTTATTGAGCATGAGGCTGTTTAACTTCCAGGTGTTAAAGTGTTTCTTCTGAGTCCCTTTGGAGTTCACAAATAATTTCAGAGCCTTGTGGTCAGCGAAGGTAGTCTGCAAAATTTCTATCCTCTTGATCTTATGGAGGTATGTTTTATGTGCCAGCATGTAGTCTATCCTGGAGAATGTCCCATGTACATTGGAGAAGAATGTGTATCCAGGTTTCTGGGGATGGAGTGTCCTATATATATCCACTAGGCCTCTTTCTTCCATTTCTCTCCTCAGGTCTAGTATATTCTTGTTGGGTTTCAGTCTGGTTGACCTATCCAGTGTTGACAAAGCCGTGTTAAAGTCCCCCACAATTATTGTGTTGTTGTTGATATTATTTTTCAGATTTGTCAACAGTTGTATTAAATATTTTGCTGGCCCCTCATTCGGTGCATATATGTTTAGGAGAGTGAATTCTTCCTGCTCTACGTACCCCTTGATTAATATAAAATGTCCATCTTTGTCCCTTACAACCTTCCTGAGTATAAAGTTTGCATTATCTGATATTAGTATGGCCACTCCAGCTTTTTTATGGGTGTTGTTTGCTTGGATAATTTTTCTCCAGCCTTTTATTTTGAGTCTATGTTTGTTCTGACTATTCAGGTGCGTTTCTTGTAGGCAGCAGAAGGTTGGATTGAGTTTTTTGATCCATTTAGCCACTCTGTGTCTCTTAACTGGTGCATTTAGTCCATTGACGTTGAGAGAAAGAATTGTCCTGGGATTTAACGCCATCTTTATTTCAAAATTTGGTGTGTCTTTTGGATAGTCTTGTCTTAGATTAGGTCTTTCAGTTTTTCTCTTAAGACTGGTTTTGTGTCTGTGAAGTTTCTGAGCTGTTTTTTGTCTGTGAAACCATGTATTCTTCCGTCAAACCGGAAAGTGATTTTTGCTGGGTATAGTATTCTGGGTGAAGCATTCATTTCATTCAGTCTTGTCACAATATCCCACCACTGCTTTCTGGCATTGAGTGTTTCTGGTGACAGGTCTGCTGTAAATCTCAGGGAAGCTTGCTTGAACGTGATTTCCCCTTTTGATCTTGCTGTTTTCAGAATTCTGTCTCTATCTGTGGGATTTGTCATTGTGACTAGGATGTGTCTTGGGGTGGTTTTTCTGGGGTCTTTTTTGGTTGGTACTCTTCGGGCATGCAGGATTTGATCACATATATTCTTTAGCTTTGGAAGTTTCTCTTTAATGATGTTCTTGACCGTTGATTCTTCCTGGAAATTTTCTTCCTGGGTCTCTGGGACTCCAATGATTCTTAAGTTGTTTCTGTTGATCTTATCATAGACTTCTATTTTCATCTGTTCCCATTCTTTGACTAATTTTTCCATTGTCTGCTCATTTGCTTTAAGTTTTTTGTCCAATCTTTCCTGCTGTATGGAATTGTTATGTATCTCATCTTCCACAGCACCAAGTGTATTCTCAGTTTCTGATACCCTGTCCCAGAGCTTATCCATTTTGTCATTCACTTCGTTTACTGAGTTTTTCAGGCCTGTTAGTTGACATGTTATTTCAGTTTGGAGTTTTGTGATTTCTGTCTTCATATTTTCTTGGTTCTTATTAGTGTTCTGTTCAACTCGATCCATGGTTTCTTGGAGTCCGTTGAGCATCTTCCATATTGCTAGTCTAAAGTCCTTATCTGAGAGGTTGATTAGTTGGTTGGTCATTATCTGGTCCTCAGAATTGTCATCTTCATTCTCTATGTCTGATGCTGGCCTGCGTTGTTTCCACATTGTCACACTTGTATTGTGGGTTTTTCTACGTGTTGTGGTGGTGTTCATTGTCTATATGATGCAGGCAGCACACTCCTCTGGCTCCTCCCTTTCTGGATGGGCTGACTTGCCTCTAAGGGAGGGGAGTCCTCCGTGGATGAAGCCTCACACTGGGTCAAATCTTAGGCCCGAGCATGCAACAGAGAAGACAGTCTGGAGAGAAATGTTTGCTTCTGTGATATAGCGCTGTTCTTAGTATGATTTTTCCTTCTTGTTGCAATGGAGTTCTTTCCTTAGAAAGAGTGCATGGCCACGTAGCGAAGCGGAGCGGCCATCCTCCGCTGGAGCCTCTTTTTGCCCCACTCGCAAGAGTTTCACGCAAGAGGACAGTAGACAGACATAGACAGGTCACACTCACAGTTTTTCACAGTTGGGCCCCACTGGGCCAGTGTACTTTCGCGGATTTTCCCCGCCTGGTGTGTCCTTGGGAATCATTTGAAGCAAAAACTTGAACATGGTGAAGTGGGGAGTATGAAGCAAATTTCAGGTAGAGGAATCATGTTGAAAGATGGTGCTTGACACCTTCCAAAGAAAACAAAGACAACCAACCAGAGTGGAGCAAAGCTAGGGAGATGTGTAAGAGATTAAGTCAGAGATGTAAGAGGAGGCAGAATCATAGAGGCTAGCAGGTATTATTAAGGAGAACGCTCTGTTGGGTTTTTCATGTAGTAAACTTGAGCTTTCCTGTGCTTTTAAGAATAAGTCTGTTTTGGACTGAAGCCATAATTCCAAGGGCTGAGTGCATGCTTTACATACAAAAGGCTCAGGTTCAATTAAGGTCACTGATCTGCTAACTCCTGATTACAGTTAGGTGTGGCCTCCAAATAAAACCAAATCAAAGCAAATCTCTTTGCATTGAGAGGCACTGAATGGAGTAAAGATTAAAGCAGCCCAGACCTCTGGGAGGCCCCTTCAGGAATGACAGTGAGAAGCTGTGGTACCCTGCACAGGAAGGCTGAGTGGATGTATATGGTTTGAGCCAGGAGTAACCCCTGAGCACTGCCAGGTGTGACCCAAACACCAAAAACAAAACAAAACATCATGTAGTGATTTTGTTACCAAGTTCCAGCACCTTTCTGAATCTTAGTCTTTTTTTCTATATATGTAATAAGACTAACTTACATAATATACATATTATATAAAACTTATATAATAAAACTAACTTATAAGTGTCTAACACAGTACTTGATCTGAGCAGTCAGACCACATGTGGAAGGCCCTTGCCACAGAATCATGGCAATCAGTAGCCATTAAATAGCTGTTTTTACCCTTATTTTTATTATTAGATCTGAGTTTGGCTCAAGCTCGGGGCCACATGCTTTGATGTGGAAAAGATGAAGCATTTGTTTGACATGTGTCTGGTTGGAGAAAGAATTGACCATGCCAACATTTATTATGGCTTAGAAGCAGAGCGGGGCTCAAGGCCACATTTGCTTGTTATATTCCAAAACAAATTTCACTGACTTCTCTTAAACTCTGCTCCTTAAAGCATCACAGCATGTCTGAGGTTAAGATAATACCACACCCCTGGGATGCTGAGGGCAGCTGAGAACACCTTGCTCTAGTGAATGCTGCCAAGCCCTGGACTTCACCTTAAGGAAGCATGAGATGGCCTTCAGCTCACCTTCTCCCCATGTTTTCCTTCACACCCTGATATATTTTATTCCCGAACACTATATCTGCATGACTGTTGCTTTCATTCTTGCTACTTTAAAAAATAAAAAGCAGAGAACAAATGCCTCAGAAATGTTGTGCAAAAAATGTCCATTATGACGTCCTTTTTATTTTCACAGTAACTTAGGCCACAATTGGACTATGAGAAATGAGAAATAGTCTCATTCCTAAAACTTGAAGAACATATTTTTGAAAACTTTGTCCAAAACCAGTATTTCCCAGTAGCTCTTATGAACTTCATTTTCTTATTTAAATTGCATTTCAGATCCCAGTCCTATAGTTTATTTTGTCCAGCTAGCATGAATGTGTATTTGATGACATCAACCTATACTAGCAGAGAGATTCATAGGGCAGTGTTAGCTTTGGTTTTCATGTTTGCATTTCTGCTTCTTTATGAACATTTTAAATAACTCAAGTAAAAGGAAAAGTCCCAGAAGTTAATATAAAATTTCATTATTTAGCAAAATATTTTTAAAAAGAGGTCAGAGAGATAAGTCAAGGGGTAATATGCTTGCCTTGAATGCAACTGACTAAGGTTTGACCTCCAGCACCTCATATGTTCCTCTGAGCGTTGCCAGGAATAATCACTGAATACAAAGCCACAAATAAGTCCTAAGCATCTTTGGGTATGCTGCTTACCCTCCAAAATATTTTCAAAACTCTATTGTGAAATAACCAGGACTGTTTCTGCACACATGACCCAAAGAAAGATTTGTTAGTGCATATAGAATATATAAAGTGCTAAAAGAAAAAAATATATATAAAGTGCTTTGTATCTCCTGATCTTTCACTTAAATTAGTTCTAATTCTTAGATTAGGGATAAACAGAAACTAAAAATACCTTTGAAATCATTGTAGTTACAAGGAGACATGGCTTTGTGCATTTGTCATATTCATCAAACCACGTACTCAAAATTGGTATATTCAAAATAAACCTCAAAAGAGGGTATTTTGGGGGCCCGGAGAGATAGCACAGTGGCATTTGCCTTGCAAGCAGCTGATCCAGGACCAAAGGTGGTTGGTTCGAATCCTGGTATCCCATATGGTCCCCCGTGCCTGTCAGAGGCTATTTCTGAGCAGACAGCCAGGAGTAACCCCTGAGCACCGCCAAATGTGGCCCAAAAACTAAAAAAACAAAACAAAACAAAACAAAACAGAAAGGGTATTTTTGTTTCATTTTATTTGGGGCCTGCACCCAACTATACTCAAGGCTTATTCCTCGCTTTGTGTTCAGGGATCACTCCTAGTGGTGCTCAAAAGACAGGAGACACGTATAGGGATGAGAATTAATGTTAGGTCAAAGCAAGTGTGTACTATTCTAGACATTTGTCGTGTCTCTCTGAACCCCATAGCAAATATTTTAGCAAAAAATTAATTTATTTTTGTTTTGGGGTCACACCTGGTGGCACTCAGGGATTACTCCTGGCTCTGCACTCAGAAATTGCTCCTGGCAGGCACAGGGGACCATCTGGGATGCCAGGATTCGAACCACTGTTGGTCCTGGTTCAGCTGCGTACAAGACAAATGCCCTACCACTGTGCTAATTCTCTGGTTCTCAAAAATTAATTCTAAATATTTCTTTGTGAGCTTAGTACTTTGTGTATGTGCGTATGCACGCACGCTTTCACAGATGTACATTGTTCAGTACACACTAGTCAGTCTAAACAACCTAAACAATCTAACTCTTCCAGCATCTTTCACAACTGTCACCTGGAGTCCATAACTTCTGAATTGGGGTTGTTTTTGTTTTTTTTTTCAATCTGAAAAGTCATGTACAATAACTGTTTGTAAATTGTTTTGAATTTTCATTGATCCATTTTGTAGAGTATATTTGTGTGGTGAAGTGGACTCTGTAATTTCACATTTCTGAAGGGGAATCAAAGCTTGCTATCATCCTGCCAGATTTTATTGACTCACACTCACAGGTATTGATGATGGTATTTCCTGAGATCATTCACTACATTTTCATGTCCGTTGTCTTCATCTTGCATAGCCTTTGGTAAGGCCCCTCTGCCCATTGTGTATAAATGAAATCAAACTCAATGCATTGAGTTTGCTTTGATCTCTTAACTTGTAAATGTTAAGACTAGAATGAAATCTTAGGTTTTCTGCCCTTCTGCTCTTTCCTTAACCAAAGGTTTCTTCTTTTCCATGTTCTTAAATTTTATGTAAGTTGACAAGATAATAGTTGTCCTTAGTTTGCAGAAACTATAGTTCTACTATTGTTTGGCTCTTTGGATAAATGGTTGTATTTTACTGTAATAGATTGCCAACATATCAGCATCCAGCAATGTTTATAGTCTGCTGTAGACATTGAGAAAGACCATTGAAGGGTTAAATGAGCTGTCTCCCACCTCCACCCCCCAGTTTGCCACCTATTTGTGTTGCAGTATTAAGGGCCGGATAAACTTTCAGAGAGATGAAAACTAAGCAGTATTTTTAAATTTTTGTTTAATTATTTTATTTTTTAATTACTTTATTTAAACACTGTGGTTACAAGGTTGTTTATAGTACAGTTGGTTTCTTTCTTATATTACAAAGTTGTGTGTGATTGAGTTTCAGTCATACAGTGTACAAAACCCTTCACCAATGTACATTTCTCATCATCAGTGTCCCCAGTTTTCTTCCCACCCTCTTCCCTACCCTCTCCCCTGCCTGTCTCTGTCCAAGTGGCCTTTTTCTAAGGCTTTATTTATTAATTGATTGGTTTTGGGACCACACCTGACAATGCTCAGGGGTTACTTCTGGCTCTGTGCTCAGAAATCACTCCTGGCAAGCTCGAGGGACCATAAGGGATGCAGGAATCGAACAGGGACCATCCCAGGTTGGCCACATGCAAGGTAAACACCCTTCTGCTGTTCTATCTCTCTGGACCCCCAACTGGCATGTTTAACTATAGAGATCATAATATGCAGCAGAAACATTTGGGGTCATAAAGGCTGGGATGATTTATTAATATTTTACTATTGGGTGGAAGAAGAGATCCCCAAGTTTATTTGGCCTACTTCCCACTTTTCAGATAATAAAAAAGAAAATCTGGGGCTGGAGAGATAGTATAGGGGTAGGGCATTTGCCTTGCATGCAGCCAACCCAGGACAGTGGTTCGAATTTCGGCATCCCATATGGTCCCTGAGCCTGCCAGGAACGATTTCTGAGAGCAGAGCCAGGAGTAATCCCTGAGTGCCAAAGGGTGTGACTCTCCCCTTCCCCCCCCCCAAAAAAAAAGAAAGAAAAGGAAAAGAAAATCACGAGTGCTCTCCTGGAAATTTGCCTTCTTTAAATGAACAAATAGAAAGTGACCCAAACTCCACCCTTGTCTACTAGTGCCCCACTGGATTCTTACAGAGGGTGGCATTGTCCACTTCATAAAAGACTGAGAGAAAGGGTTATTCCTAAGGTTAGGATAATTATTAAGAAATATGTGCAGTATTTTAAAATTTATTCCCCCAATTGATATTTACTGCAAGACTAAGGGCATCAATGCTTCTACTAGATCCTGTGGATTTGGAAAAACATAAACTATTCTCAGTCACTGTCCTAAAGGAGACCTACAGTTTGGTGAGGCAAACAGATGTACAAGTGAGTGAATGCTTGATGGCAGTGACATCCTGGGCTCTGATGTAATTATAGCAAAAGAGATAGCTTGGTGACGGCTACTTGCTTCAGACCATGTAAGCCTCTCACTCTTCTCTGTGGTGAATATATATATATATATATATATATATATATATATATATATATATTTTTTTTTTTTTTGCACTGAAAAAGGGAAGTGATGCAGGCTCAGGAAGACTTCAGGCTGATCATCCAAGAGAGGAGTTAGATTATTTACCTAAAATATGCCAGTAGCATCTTGCCCAAAGCATTACATTTCTCAGTTTAGTGTTCTTAGATTTAGCATTTGAATAAATGACAGAATTTTTCTGAGGCTGGAATGATAGCACAGTGGTAGGGCATTTGCCTTGCATGTGGCCAACCTAAGACAAACCCAGGTTGTATCCTCAGTATTCTATATGGTTCCCCAAGCTTTTCAGGGGCGATTTCTGAATGCAAATCTGGGAGTAACACCTGAGCACTGCTGGGTATGGCCCAAAAACCAAAAAATAAACAAAAATTCTGATTAAGAGCATATAGCATTAAATCTTACTAAAAATCAAACTCATAGAGCAAAGTTCTTGACATTTCATTACCAAAGGATTTAAATTGCTTGATACAGCAGAATTCTTAAAAATATAGAATAAGATAGTTTGGATATAACTCCCTTTTCAAGCAAAGGTTAATCATGGTAAATTAATTAAAAATATAGAAATAGAGTAATAAAACGGCTGAATTCTCCCTTTACACTCCATTTAGCCTGCCATCTACCTGCTTCTGAAATGCAGCTAAAATCCAGGCATAATCCAAAGAGAAGTTAACTCCAAATGTTCATTGTACCTCCATATCCCACCACAAGTACAAGAACCAGAGTGGAAAGAAACCCTAGATCCTGTGGGGTGCACAGCAGAACATGGAAAGTTCTAGTGTTTTTCTTTCTAGGTCCATTCAAGTTCTGGCTATGTTCAAGAAAACAAACTATAAAAACCCAGAAACAAGCCAACAAGAAACAGGTACATGGTGGCATATTACTTCCTGCCAAGATTAAGAAAAGGGCCAGACTATATAAAGAAATACAGTAAGGCATAAACATGAATTTAAGCTACTTACTGCATGATAGTTTTTCAAATCTTTATGTCATAAGAGATAGAAAACATGTTAATTAAAGGCAGCTCAGGGAAACTGATTTTGGGGTTTTTTCTGTACCAAAACTAGAGGAACAAGGGAGTAATGTAGCCTGGGGCTCAAGGGGCCTTGTGTTTCAGATGAAGCCAGAATTTATGAAACTTCATTCTAAAAGGCCCATTTATTCAATAATATTCATTTTCAGTGACTTGGACCATATCCTAGAAAGCAGTTTTGCCCTCAAGCAAGATTTCCCACATTTAATGTTCAAAACACATAGTGGCTGGAAAACTTTATAAAGAAATTTTACTGAAAATCAAACTTCCGGGGCAAAGGTCTTGACATTTTGTTGTCCAGCTTCAGAATAAAAAAGTCTTCTATTCTGCGTTCTGTTTATACTGAGTTAGTGTACTTTGCTTTGAAATGTATTTGGTTGGAGTTTTACCATTTTAAAAGGGCAGAAAGTACCAAGAAAGAAAACAATCCCTCTAAATATTTGTTTATTGTAGACATTACGCTTGAAAGAATATAATTTCTTCAGTGATGTTGGGGCAGCTTTCCAGGATTTGTAGAATTCAAGGGAAGGATTATAACCGACTCCATTCAAGAATGGTCATATTGGGGCCAGAGTGATAGCACAGCAGTAGGGCGCTTGCCTTGCATGCAGACGACCCAGAACGGACCCAGGTTTGATCCCCAGTATTTCATATGGACCCCTGAGCCTGCCAGGAGCCATATTTGAGTGCAGAGCCAGGAGTAACTTCTGAGTGCCACCAGGTGTGGCCCAAAAAACCAAAGAAAAACAAAAACAAATAAGAATGATCATTTTTTTAATAGAAATGATGTCAGGAATTTGCCTTGAGTGTTTCAAATCTCATCTTTTAACCCTGTAGAAATTTTAACTCAGTCTCTCTTTCCTGAGTAATTTCCCATTTTTATACTTACCTACACTATCCCATATTTCTGTAATGTGTTCGTATGACTTCACATCCAGAAAAGCAAGACATTTGCTGCTTTAATAGCTTCAGTGGGTACAACGATAACATAAATAATGCCGATGTTTAAAGAAACGTTTTTAGGGCTAGAGAAATAGTACAGGGGTAGAGGCATGTGCTTAATCAGCAACTGACTGATTCTGGATTGATTGCTGATGTTACATATGGTCCCTGAGCCTCCTGGGAGTGATAATCTCTGATGCAGAGCCAGGAATAAGCCCTGGTGACTACCAAGTGTGACCTCCAAACCAAACCAAAGCAAAACAAACTAAAACCCATTTAAGGGAAGATAAACCTATTGAAAGCTTAGAAGAGTCAGACAGCCTGATATTTTGTCCATTTCTCTGGTTCTTTGACAAATCCTTTCTTATTCGGTATGAGAGGCTCAAGGGGAAACCTTCAGTCAGGAACCCCCAAACAGCATTTCATAGCAGGCTAGATACGTGTTCTGCATGGCAGCAGCGACTCCCATGAAATGAGGACTTGTAGAAATCTCCCTTCTATTTCCTGATACATAAAACTTCCAGTAGAGATGCTGTGATATCAACCAACTAAAGATAGTCTTTTGGTTTCCCTCCATGTCTACTCTATCCTGCTACTTACCAAGGAGGATACTGTTCTTTTATAAGACATAGTCGGTTATTCATTGGTGATTCATTTCTTCCAGGCAATAGCATAGTCCCTCAGTGCCTCTGGATGAAGCAAGCATTCAAATTATAGCACACTAAAACAAAAATTCTTAGTAATTTTTCATATTTCGGGGGGGCAATAGCCTCACTAGATGGGTGTCTCAGGTGTTAAGACTTCAGAGACAGGGGCCGGGCGGTGGCGCTAAAGGTAAGGTGCCTTCCTTGCCTGCGCTAGCCTTCGACGGACCGCGGTTCGATCCCCCGGTGTCCCATATGGTCCCCCATGCCAGGAGCAACTTCTGAGCACATAGCCAGGAGTAACCCCTGAGCGTTACCGGGTGTGGCCCAAAAACCAAAAAAAAAAAAAAAAGACTTCAGAGACAGCCGCAGCTATCATAACTATGATGAGACTTTTAAGGACACAATGTGTGGAGGCAGAGAGGGCTTCTGGAGGCATCCCCTGCAGAGCTGTGAGCTAGAGGGAGAACCCTGTCCTTTCAGGTGAGAGGAGATTAGGAGTCCAAGACTGGAGAAGGAGCATCTGCCTCTGCTCTAAGACAAGAGGCAGCCAGATGGATGGAGGGGAAGATGGATGGAGAAGCTGGGAAAAAGATGGAAATACAGCTCCAAGGAGGAGCCTCGCCTGACTCAGAAAAGTTGGCCTCACCCTCTGAAAGATGTGAATAGATTTTCAGAGCTGTGCTGGAGAATGTCATTCTGAGGGTGGGATTACACACATACACACACACACACACACACACACACACACACACACACACACACACACACTTGAAGGAGGTAGAGATTCAGGCCTTGCAAGTCTAATGGTCCAGATAAAAGACCGAGAAAGTCTGAATGAAGACAATGATGGACACACACACACACACACACACACACACACACACACACACACACACACTTGAAGGAGGTAGAGATTCAGGCCTTGCAAGTCTAATGGTCCAGATAAAAGACCGAGAAAGTCTGAATGAAGACAATGATGGGGAGGAAACAGCAGATACAAAGCTTGAGATTTTGTGACAAAACTTTCAGGCTGGTTTTATTACAGTGGAGGTACATAGAAGATGAACAGTTAGAAAGACAGTTGGTCCTTTTAAACGGCAAGCTAACTAGCCGCTTATGCTTTGGCCCTTATCTATGTGCAGGCAGATGGCAGAAAGATAGCAGTTTTCACCTATAGCACCTAAGGGGGGAAAAATGTCAAATGGGTCTTGAGAGGCAAGAATTGCAGCAATAAACTCTAGAGCAGCAAGCCTCTGGGCAAATCAGAGCAGTGTGGCACCACTGAGTGATGTTCTTTGTGAATATAAGAGTCCAGGGTACTGGGAAGGGACTTAGGTACTGAACTGTACAATACTATATAAGCATTAATGGGGAGAAAGTAGTACTGGGGTCACAGTACTTTGCCTAGCACACAGACAATCCAGTTCAATACCTGGCATTACATATGGTTCCTTACTACTGTCGGAGGTGAATTCAGAACGCAGACTCAGAAACCAGCATAGGAGCTGGGTTCTAAGGATTGTGCTTGTCAATGGCCTCCTCTTCTTTGTATCTTTTAAACAATTCTTTTTAAAACTGAAATTTCAACTTTGTACAGAAAAATGCTCACATTTAAGTACAACTCAATTAATTTTTTTTCTTTTTTTTTTTTGGTTTTTGGGCCACACCTGGCGGTGCTCAGGGGTTACTCCTGGCTGTCTGCTCAGAAATAGCTCCTGGCAGGCATGGGGGACCATATGGGACACCGGGATTCGAACCAACCACCTTTGGTCCTGGATCAGCTGCTTGCAAGGCAAACGCCGCTGTGCTATCTCTCCAGGCCCCTCAATGAATTTTTTCATCACTACTGGGAATACAGTTGTAGTTAGTACCAGTTAGCAGCCATGATTATTGCCCACACACTCAGTTCACAGCAAACTGTTACCAACTGTCTGCTGAATTGGTTTTCAGAGTGCAGGGGATGCTGAATAAATTCAAATGTGCTTAGTTTATAAGCTGATGCAGTCATCTCTCCACATTCCCTTATTCCATGTGCACTGGCGGATTTTTGCCAAATAACCACCCAGTCTTATGTGGGCTTAGGAAAATCAGCTATTTGTTGAAAGTACAAATGACTGGTGATAGAAAGCAACAATTAGAGGAGAGCAAGGCAATGAAACAGAAAGAAATCTGTCATCTTGTTTCACTGCATTTTACTTGCTTTCATGACTAATACCTGTTTCCTATTACAGTGCCTGGGTGGGGAGGGAATAAAGCTCTTTAAACTTCAGATCACAGTCTGTGGTCTAAAATGTGAAGAAACAAGACCAAAGTGATAGTACATCGACTAACGAATTTGCCCTACATGCAGCCAAACTGGATGCAATCCCCAGCATCCTAGAAGGTTCCCCAAGAACCACCAGGAGTAAATCCTAAATGTAGAGTAGGAGAAGCCCATGAGCATTGCCAGGTGGTCCCAAACTCTAAATAAATAAATAAAAACTATCTCAAATTACTCTCCTAGTAGAAATAGCCTGCATGGGAGTGGGTTTATGGGTATTAGATTTAAGCCCCACTTCTATGTGACCGATTGATTCTCTCTCATCGGTGAGATTATAAACCAGGTCAGTTGTCAGAATTCATTCCTGCCCTTAAATTCCCAAAATACACTTCTTCACAATGACTGGCTGAAGGTAAGCTTGTGGTTGGGGAGCAAATGAAAATGAACTGCACTGACTGAGCAAACCAACACATAAGCAACAAATGCTTCACTAGCATGTACATTGATGCTTTGCAAAAGAGCAATTTTAAGATGATATTTTTTTTTGGTTTTTGGGCCACACCCAGCAACACTGAGGAGTTACTCCTGGCTCTATGCTCAGAAATCGCTCCTGGCAGGCTCAGGGGACCATATGGGATGCCGGGATTTGAACCACTGACCTTCTGCTTGCAAGGCAAAAACGCCTTACCTCCATGCGATCTCTCCGGCCCCAAGATGATTTTAACTTTCTCCTGTACAGCTAAGCAGGCTATTGTGCTGGGTGATTTGTCTATTACTAAGCCGTTGGCTTTTTTCCCCTTGTGCCAGCTCCTTTGCTGCAGTAGACTTTTCCCAAAGCAAAACCAACAGTGCAGGCTCTCTCACCTGAACCTCGGTCTCTAAGTGACTTCTCAGAGGCTTCAGGAATAACACTGGAGAGACAGGGCAGATTGTGCAGCTTTGGCTTTTGTGGATGGATACCCAGGATAAGCCACCATGCCTTGGACCCTTCTGCTTTTACTGTTTCCAAGAGAAAGCAAACCATGTCTCTGCATTAAGGTCTGGACAAAACATCCTTTGGATCCAACAATCCAGTATCAAAGCCCTCAGCTGGATGTGTGTGTGTGTGTGTGTGTGTGTGTGTGTGTTTTGTTTGTTTTGTGGCCACACCTAGTGACCCTAAGCCAGGGGCCTCAAACTCAATTTACGGGGGGGGGGGGGCACAGGAGGCACAGTAGGGGAGATCCTTGAGTGCAAAGTCAGTAGTAAGCCTTGAACATTGGGGGGTGTGACCCAAACAACTAAAACAAAACAAAACAAAACAAAACAAAAAAAGATTTCTCTAGGGCAGGGCCACAAAATGTACGGAGGGCCGTTTGTGGCCCGCTTGGCCACGAGTTTGAGACCCCTACGGCCTAAGCAATTACTCCTGAAAGGCTCAGGAGATCATATGAAATGCCAGGGAATGAACCCGAATTAGCAGTATGCATGGCAAATGCCTAGTCACTATGCCATTGCTCTAGCCCAGCCACTGTGTGTTTAGTTTGAGATTTTTTTTTTTTTTTTTGGTTTTTGGGCCATACCCGGTAACGCTCAGGGGTTACTCCTGGCTATGTGCTCAGAAGTCGCTCCTGGCTTGGGGGACCATATGGGATGCCGGGGGATCGAACCGTGGTCTGTCCAAGGCTAGCGCAGACAAGGCAGGCACCTTACCTCTAGCGCCACCGCCCGGCCCCTAGTTTGAGATTTTTTTGCTGTGTCAGTAAATCACTTGCCTAGTATGCAGCCAACCTGGGTTTGAACCCTAGCATGAGAGAGAGAGAGAGAGAGAGAGAGAGAGAGACAGAGACAGAGACATAGACAGAGAGAGACAGAGAGAGAGAGACAGAGAGAGAGACAGAGAGAGAGAGAGAGAGAGAGAGAGAGAGAGAGAGAGAGAGAGAATAAATATTTATGTGTTGGTTTTTGGACCATAACCACATAACCAGCAATGCTCAGGATTACTGCTGGTTCTGCACTCAGAAATCACTCCTGGCTGTGCTTGGTGAACCCTGTAGGATACTGGGTATTGAACGTGGGTCAGATGCTCACAAGGCAATGTCAAACATTGTGCAATTTCTCCAGCCTTTAAACAGGTTAACACTTCAGACCCCAAGTCATCTCTTCTTGAGTACTTCTCACTCTTTCCATGAATATAACTGAATTGATAAGCCTCAAGTTTATTACCCACCAGCAAAGTCAAGATTTGTGCCTAATGATAATTCTCTGATCCCTGTTCTGAGCTTGGATGTGTCAAGGCTCTGAGGGCTGATGAACTTGTTCTGTGAGATGCAGCATCCAGGCAGGAGTGAGAGAACCTGGATTTGAGCCCAGAATGTCAAATTTCAACACTTGGCTCTTCACCACCATCTTAGACAGACCTTGGCTGACAGTTCTCAGCCCTTGTTCAGCACCAAACCTTTGGAAGTTGCCTCTTCCCTGAAACCTCCCAGAGTGGAGCTGTGGGGAGTCAAGCGTCCTGAGAAACTGGGGGATCAGCCCCTTTGCCCCATCCGAAAGCCTAGATTGGTCCTTACTGTGCTCTCATCTGCGTGAAAGAGACAAAGGAAGTACTATTCATCCAGGAGGCGCATGGCTTTGACGTAAGGAAACACCTGGCCTCTTCCCACGAGACTCTGGGTGAAGGTCAAGAGATCATAACTTGGAGATGCCTAAGCATGATTCAGAGCAGAAGCTGCAGTAGTTCCAGCAGCTAAAGGCCCAGCAGAGCTGCCTTGTTTTGATACTTCCTCTGAGGGCCCCTGGAAGGTTATCAAAAGACAGGAAGTAGATGCAAATCAAAACAACGATGAGATACCACCTCACACCCCAGAGAATGGCACACATCACAAAGAATGAGAATAAACAGTGTAGGCGGGGATGTGGAGAGAAAGGAACTCTTATCCACTGCTGGTGGGAATGCTGTCTAGTTCAACCTTTATGGAAAGCGATATGGAGATTCCTCCAAAAACTGGAAATCGAGCTCCCATACGATCCAGCTATACCACTCCTAGGAATATACCCTAGGAACACAAAAATACAATACAAAAACCCCTTCCTTACACCTATATTCATTGCAGCTCTATTTACCATAGCAAGACTCTGGAAACAACCAAGATGCCCTTCAACAGACGAATGGCTAAAGAAACTGTGGTACATATACACAATGGAATATTATGCAGCTGTCAGGAGAGATGAAGTCATGAAATTTTTCTATACATGGATGTACATGGAATCTATTATGCTGAGTGAAATAAGTCAGAGAGAGAGAGAAAAACACAGAATGGTCTCACTCATCTATGGGTTTTAAGAAAAATGAAAGACACCCTTGTAATAATAATTTTCAGACACAAAAGAGAAAAGAGTTGGAAGTTCCAGCTCACCTCAGGAAGCTCACCACAAAGAGTGATGAGTTTAGTTAGAGAAATAACTACATTTTGAACTGTCCTAATATTGAGAATGTACGAGGGAAATGTAGAGCCTGTTTAGGGTACAGGCAGGGGTTGGGTGGGGAGGAGGGAGATTTGGGACTTGGGTGATGGGAATGTTGCACTGGTGATGGGTGGTGTTCCTTTTATGACTGAAACCCAAACACAATCATGTATGTAATCAAGGTGTTTAAATAAAAAAAAAAAAAAAGACAGGAAGTTTTTACGCTTCCTCTGCCCTCACACCCTCCCATTTCCGATAGCCATGATAAGGTAGGGAGCTCCGCCACCCTCAGTTGGAGCCATTGCTCCCCACCCCACCCCAGCATTCCCAAGTTGGTTAGGAATGATTCTGGTAGTTTCCCTGAAGTTCAGTATAATCATCAGGTGTGAGTACTTGGCCCTGGCAGGCCAAGTTGGGCACCCATTCCAAGCTAATGTCTTAGCAGGCTTGGGCCAACTATTTAATTAATGTTTCACCTTTTCATCTAGAATTGAGCTGAAGTAAGTAGAGCCTAATACAGAATCCATCACTATCAAAGTTAGCTAATAATATTGACGCTATAAGTTTAAGCTTGGGCAGAAGAGATAGACTAGGAGGAGGTAAGTTGCTTGCGTTGCATGTAGATGACCCCAATTTGATCCCTGACACTGTGTACAGTCCCCTGTGTACCAGCAAGAGTGACTCTTGAGCATAGAAACATATCTCTAGTTTTATAAACTTAAAATATTATTCTTTTCAGGGCTGAAGAGATAGGATAGAAGGGCCAGAGAGGTGGCACAAGCAGTAGGGTGCTTGCCTTGTGTGCACTAATCTAGGACGGACCACAATTCAATATTCAGTGTCCCATATGATCCCCAAGCCAGGAGCAATTTCTGAGCACATAGCCAGGAGTAACCCTTGGGCATCATCCAGTGTGGCTCAAAAAGCAGAGAAAAAAATGAGAGAGCGATAGTACAGCAGGTAAATTGCTTGCCTTGCACACATCAGACCTTTATTCCCAGCACCCATTATGATCCCCCAAGAATTGCCAGGGTTATTCCTTAGTGTAGAACTGAATGTTAACCCTGAGCATATTCAGATATGTCTCCCCCCCCCCAAAAAAAAGAACCCCAAGCTTCCAAAACTCATTAAAAACCTATGCTTAATAACAATATATAAACCCACAAGAACTTTATTCTTTAAGTTTGGATGCTTTCTTCTTGAATTGCATTTGATTTTTAAGTGACTTTCTTTCACAAGTGTGCAAAATTAATATGCAGCAAAAGATGTGCTGCTTCCTGTCTGTCAGATGTGCTATTACAAACAGATTTGATGTGATACAAGTTGGGTGGGTTTTAATATCTGCTGCTGGCCAAATCCTATTATTTTCTTTTGTTTTCTCTTCCCTTTGTACTTGTTGTGGCTATGGTTGCTGGAATGTGCCCACTATTGCGGTGCTCACACACACGTATTGGCAGTGTACCAGATATTGCACACTTTTCATTGTGGGACCAAGGACCATAAACAGCAATGGTGCAGGGAACATACTTGGCCTGTGGAGTGGTGTCAAGGATCAAACTCTCGGCCTCATGAGCTATCCTTGGACTCCCAAATTGTAGCATCTTAAGAGAATTCCGAGGCTCAGCCAAATAAATGTCTGAGTTACAATAAAAAATCAAGCATTTTCTATGGCAGGTCTGAGAATCATTCATGCATCTTTAATGTGAAGCCTTGTCTACCAATGGTGGCAAATTGCTTTTAGGTCCTTACTGCTCCCTTAACAACTGCTATTTACATAGAGTCTGAGATGTCAATATGTCAATTGTTTTAAGTGAAAAATATTGCTCTCGGGGCAGAAGAAAGAGCACTGAGGTTAAGGCACTTGCCTTATAGGTGGTCACCCCCAGTTTGATTTCCAGAACTAACTTCCAGGAGTGACCCAGGAGAACAGATTCAAAAGTAAGGCCTGAATACTGCTGAATATATCCAAAACTCAAAGAAAAGAAATGGAAGAATATTGCTTATTGCCACTTGGTGCCTGAAATACCCCAGGAAGCATCTGTTGTGCCCTCAGTTGGTTATTAAAGGCACATGTTGAACTCTGTGTGCTGGAAGGACAGTCACAGCTCATTCTCAAATTGGTCCTAGAGCTATTCATCATAGAGCAAAGAAGAGCGGAAGAGAATTTATTTTGATGTTAGGAGCAAAAATAATAGCACATCACTAAGCTGAGCAGATGAAAAGCAGGGAGTGAATATGCAGAAGAAGCAGATGGTGGTGACTTAAGAGAGGAAGTTAGAAGTTTTATGTAAGAAACCACTGAATCCATACATTAGAGACTTGGATTTTAAAACCATCTCTAAGAGCTAGGATGACACCACAGCCAAGAATGTACAAAGATGAGGTTGATCTCCAGTATTGCATGTCCCCTAGCTCTGCCCAGAACCACTGAGTATGACTCCTAATAAAAGGGGTGGCCAGGGGCTAAAGCGATAGCACAGAGGTAAGGCATTTGCCTTGCACACAGTTGACCCAGAATGGACCTGGGTTCTATCCCCAGCACCCAATATGGTCCCGCAACCCAGGAGCAATTTCTGAGTGCATAACCAGGAGTAACCCCTGAGCATCACCAGGTGTGGCCCAAAACCAAAATAAAAAAGGGAGGGGGGGGAGTGGCCACCCTGAGTTGCCCTTGCACAGAATGCAAATCAGGATGGTCTGCTCAGGTTTGGCCCCCAGCACCCCACCAATAGTGATCTCTTAGTGGAGTCAAGAATAACCTCTGAACACTGCTGGGTGTGGTCTCAAAACATTTGACCTTTCATTTACCAGTCTCTATGCCGAACTTAGGGTTGAGTGGACTCAATTAGAATCTCAAATCATGGGGCCAGAGCAACAGCACAATGTGTAGGGACTTTGCCTTGCATAGGGCCGACCCAGGTTTGTTCCCCAAGAGTCTGCCAGGAGTGATTTCCGTGCCAGGTAACCCCCCCTCCCAAAATACAAAAACAAACAAACAAAATACTCAAATCATTTCATCATTGTGAACCAAAAGAGAGATGGCCCAGGTTGGCCTGTCAACTCAGAAAAGTCTTCAAAGAAACAGAAGCAGCAGCACATACCTGTGAGCTGGTTTTGAGGGAGGGAAGCAAACACCATTTTGTGAGCTCATCACACTTTAGAGGGGATAGTCACGTGACAGGGAATGGAAGCTCCAGAGCTTATCGTCTCGATTTCATCCTCTGAGACTGGAGCAAAGAATCCAGATATACCCTGCCAGATGCCTGACCTAGAAAGTGTGAAATAGCAAATGGCCACTGGCTTCATTCATAGCAATTTGTCTTATAGCAAAAGTACCAAATCAAATTGAAATTAATGGCAGATGAGGCATTGTAAAAGAAATGATTAGCGACAACCAGAGAAAATTAGAGAGAGCACATTGGAGGGAAAAAGAATATTTTTTGGTTTGTTTTCTTTTTTGGGGGGAAGCACACCCACTGGTGTTCAGGCTATTTCCAACTCAGTACTGACGAGTAATTTCTGATGGTATTTGGGAAACATGTGGTACCAGGGACCAAGTCAGGGCTTATCACATGCAACAGATCATATCCAATCCTTTGAGACACCCTCTTTTATTTTATGTTTTTAAATAAAAAGTTCATCACCAAGCTAAGGGACAATTTTAGGATAGTGGCCTGAAATGTAAGTGAGAAGATGAGAGTAGAATGCCTAGAAATGGGGTGGGGAGTAAAGAATAAAATAATTAGAAAAGAATGTACAAATATGTTCCAAGTCTACTGAATAAGATAAGCCTTTGATTCCAGAAACTCAAGTAGGAATATTGTGAGGAAAGTTATACTAACGCTTAAAAAAAAAAAAAAAAGCCCAAACCAAAAATAACCATCTAGATTGAAATAATTCAAGTGAGAATCTAATAGAAAAAAATCCATTTTAAAGAGCTGAAACCATAGTACAGTGAGTAAAGTGTTTTCCTTTCATGTAGCTGACCTGGGTTTAATCCCTGGTATCCCAGATGATCTCTCAAGCACCACCAGGAGTAATTCCTGAAAACAAAGCTAGGAGAATCTTTGTATAATGCCAGGTATGGCCTCAATACAGATAAATCAAATGTGTATTTTAAGATCTAACATCCCCACAAATTTCTACTTTAAAGTTACAATATACAATCAAAATATCATTCAAAAGGAAAAGAGAGGTGGCTTCTGGCACACAAAAGCTAAACTAGTTTAGCTTGGCAGAGCTGCTAAAAAAAAAAATCAAAGGAGGAATCATTTTAGTTAGAAGGAAAAAAATAAAAGAATGAAATGCAAGATTAGAGCATAGCAGTAGCAGAGTAACTACGGCATTTGCCTTGCATCCAACAGACCCAGGTTCAATCCCCAGCATCCTAAATAGTTCCCTGAACCATCCAGAACTGGTCCCTAAGCAAAGACCCAGGAATAGTAATCCCTAAATGCAGCCAAGTGTGGCCAAGAAACAAAACAACCAATGACAGAGAGAGAGAGAGAGAGAGAGAGAGAGAGACAGACAGAGACAGAGACAGAGACAGAGAGAGACAGAGACAGAGACAGAGAGACAAAGACAGAGACAGAGACAGAGAGATTATCACAAAGACACATTACCAAAAGTGTTAATTACATAAAGAAATAAAAGCATTTTTTTTCTTAGTACATCAAGCTTTAAAATAAAAGTCTACATTTCCCATTTGGGAGCAATTTCAGATTTATAAGAAATTATATTGGCTGGAGAGATAGTATAGGAGGTAAGTTGCTTCTCTCACATGTGTTGGCCCTGATTTGAATCCCTGGCATTACATATGATCCCTCAAGGTCACCAAGTGTCACTCCTAAACCCTGAGCCAGAAATAGCTCCTGAGGAGCACCAGTAAAGGTAACCAAAACAAAAACAAAAAAAGGAGCCATTACCTCCTCACTAATAGTGAACAGGATTTCCACTTCTCCATCTCTTACCTGCATTTGTCATTTTCCACTGTTTTGTTGGGTTTAGTAGCCATCCTAATGGAAATAAGCCAATGCCTCAATTTGATTTGGATTTGCATTTTCCACATGATTATCAATGTGAAATGCCTTTGAAGATAGTTGATAAACCATTTTATTAGCTCTTGTTTGGGGATGCAATTACTTGGAAGCAAGTTGATCCTTTCAGATCTTTTTAATATTTGCTAAATGGTCCAGGGTTATGATTGTCCCAATACTAGTTCTTCTGTATCATGGCAACAAGCATTTGCAATGTGATCACACAACTCCCTGTCAGACATTGATCGCCCTCTCTGGCTGGTGGGCATGTATACTCTGGCACACCTTTTTCTGTGAAACACTCTGCCTCACAGTCACTTTGGTGGGAATTCCCTCATCTGCAGCTGTCGTTTTGTTGAATCATTCTACTGATTCTCCTATGCAGCTCCCCTTCAGCATCTATTCTGCAGGGTGAGGCTACAAGCTGCTTAACTCTCTTCCATAGAATCTTTTGTATCTGCTGAGTTCCCCTTCCTAAGTGAGGCCTGAAAACTCTATTAAGATAATCAGCCAGGTCATGATAGTCTTACTCTTTCTCTTTTTCATTGATTATTTTCCTTTGTTTCTTAAAACTCTTGTTGCCTAAGTAGAATTTTGTTGGGGTTGGGAAGGATATTGGATATTGGGGATCAAACCCAAGGCCTCACTCAGGCAAGTACTCTACCACTGAAACATATCACTAAACTTCTTGTTGCATATTTTTCTGCTTAAAAAGAGAAATGAAGAGAAAAGGAAGAGGAAAGAAAAAGAGCAAGAAAATCTGATCTGGGGCCCGGAGAGATAGCACAGCGGCGTTGGCCTTGCAAGCAGCCCATCCAGGACCAAAGGTGGTTGGTTCGAATCCCGGTGTCCCATATGGTCCCCCGTGCCTGCCAGGAGCTATTTCTGAGCAGACAGCCAGGAGTAACCCCTGAGCACCGCCGGGTGTGGCCCAAAAACCAAAAAAAAAAAAAAAAAAAAAAAAAATCTGGTCTTTGTTATTCAATTTGGCAAGCAGAAATCACAGGGACATTTGTGAAAATTTTAGACAACAGCAATAAAAATCATTCCCTTAAATTTTATTTTTAAATTGAAAAACGAGGTGCCATATTAGGAAACATTTCAACAAATTCCATTATGTGAAGGACTTCATGAATTTTACAAATGGATTTGACATCATCAGAGGAAGATTCTATAAATACCTTTCTGATGAATACCTGAAATTTCTACAACCCAAATGTTACTTTCTATGTCTTGTTAGCCTTCAACAGTACTGGATGGCAAATATATAATGAAATTCTTTTCTGAATATGCTCAAGATACAATGAATTGAGGGGTGAACTCCCCCCACTGGCTATCATTTCTGAGGGAGCCCACCAGGGTTGTCACTTGAGTCCCCAAAATCTGTCCATTGCAGTTGACACAGAGCATCTGCCACCTCCCCTGACAGCTTTCCCTGTACCTCCGCTTCCATGTTTCTGCCTGAGAAGCTGCTTCTGGGATCATTAGTGGAGGCTTTGCTAATGATGTCTCTAATGAGAGAGCCTGTATCTGTGCCAAGGCTGCTTCCAAGGCAGGCACAAGGTCGCTGGGTTTCTGGGCAGAGCTGGTTTCTCACAGAGGCGGGGAGCAGGCAGTTCTGAGCATCCATTGCTTTGGACTTTGCAGCCTGCCAAGACTCTCACTATTAAACAGAAGCAGTTCAGTTTGTAAGTCCTTATCCTTTAATTTCAGGACTTGCACTTGGTGGATGAGGACCAGACAGAGCTCCTAGGTCCTAATTTTCGTCATTCCTTTTCTCCTTGCAGCCACCTCAGACTCCATCCAACTTCTCACAAAAAAAAAAAAAAAAAAAAAAACATAATTTTTGGAATTTTGTGCATTAGCATTCTCTGTATGCAAAAACCAACTAGCCCAAGTGTCCTGCTCCTTTCTGGATTATTTGGCTTGTTTATTATTATGGAGATGTTTCTGATATTTGGAGCATAGAGGTTGGGTCAGAGACAGTGCAGAGGTTAAGGTATCTGTCTTGCATCTCACAGATTCTGGTTGGAATTACTGGCACCCATATGGTCCCCTCCAAGCACCGCCATGGGTCGCTACTGAGCCCAGAGACAGAAATAACCTCTTAAACACTGCTGGAGGTCACTTCCCACCCCTGCCCCCAAAACAAAACAGTACATTGGTTGTCCATATCCTGTGAACATTCTGCCCTTCAAAGCACAGAGGTCATCAGGACATTCTAAGCAGCCTCAGTTTAGTAGGCTCAGTCGTTAGACAACTCAGTCACTGAGTTGGTGTTTTTAGGTCACTCAGCAAAATCTAAGAGCGAGAGGTCTGTCCCCCCTCCAGCCAGGTATTCTGCAGCAGACACTTCCGCCAAAGCCTGCACTTCCCAGTTTCCAGGAAGCTCTGCCTTCCTCTAAGCAGACCCAGATGTGGTTTCTCTCTTCTGCTTCTCTGCTCAGCTTCCGCCAGCAAATCAGGGAAGCAGCGTCTCATTTCCTCTGGTGTTCTGGACCTTCCTTTGCACTGTGATTATAAAAACATTTATTAGGAAGTAATTTACTGCACAGGCACATTAATGGAATCCAGATTCCGTTTGTGTAATATGGACAGACAGATGCACATTATTTTGTGCTACTTTTAAGATGAGCAAGGCTGTTGACACGGGCTTGTCCCAAGACCACCCAACTCAGATCCTATAGATTGTAGGCCAGCTACTTCCAAGCCTGGGCCTCCAGAGGAAAAGAAAAAATGTAATAACTCAGCGCCCCACCCAGGTTTGAAGACATGACTTAAGTCTGAAGGAATTTGCAAGCCTGCACTGCCAATCAACATGCCTACATCAAGTAAACCGTCTTTGCTTATTCTGGAAAAAGGAAGGTGATTCTAGAAGCACTGTGGAGGTCTCCCGAGATACCTGGAGAAACTTGAGCAGAGCCATAAATCTAAAATAAAAAATGATAGCAGAATGTGAAACATTTGGTCTCTGGCTCTCCCTGGACCTCCTTTCCCTTTTCAATATATTTCGCAGAAATTGCTGTTTTCCCTTAGTTCTTTTTTATACCCTAGCTATGCTGCTCATTTTTTTTTCCAGTACATGGAAAGCTCCTAGCACTTTCCAAAGTGTCTACACGTACTGGCAATATTTGTGCTCTAAGAAATCAGACAAGTTGTATCATCTCCATTTTCCTGATGAACTCAGAACAAACACTTATTAACTAATGGGCTTTAGTGAGCAACAGGTTCAGTGAACAATTTGCAGAGGCTGAGCATGATCCTTGCTTTTTCTTTGTATAATCACATTCTATCTGGAAATTGTTACCGATTTTTCAATGTCCTTGTCCTGAGTTACAGAAACTTCCTAGACCTTTGTCGACTATGTTGTGTGACTCCATAGTTTACCAGTCTTCAGAAATACATCAAAGCCTTGATCTTTGATCTCTAGTGGAAATGTAATGATTTGTAATGAAACTTCAAGCTAGAAAAATAATACAGGAGGGTTATTAGAGAGCATGTTGATAAATCTACATGGAATGGATGACTTGGGACTACGCACATAATAAAGCCAGAATAATGTGAAGTAGAGCAAGGTGAAATAAGAAAATTATTTACAGTTGAAACACCTAGTCTAGACCTCCATTAATTCATTCCTATGCCCACCTAGTTCCCTTATGCAGGTAATCAAAGAGAAAAATCCAATTCAATAAATGTTTATCAGGTGCATACAGTGGGGGAATTAATTTCAAGTACATGGGAGTTATTCTCCCCATTTTATAGATGTGGGTACCACAATCAGGACACTTTCAGAGCTTTTCTCTCTCCCCCCCTCTCTCTCCTCTCTCTCTCTTTCAACTCTACCCTCCTTTTTACAAACAAGACTTGGCTCCATGATAAGGTCCCTCTAAGGATAAATGCATTAATCAGAAGGAACCAGCATAGAGGCCTTGAGCACTGGTCTTGCAACATTGCAATCCTATATTCTTGAGTTCAAATCCCTGGTGCCCTAAATACACTAAATACAATCTGTCAGCTTTGCTTTTGAGCCTGGCAGCCCTACTGGGCCATGATCCCTGGCACCACAAAACACACACAAACACAAAAGATGAATGAAATCAAATCTTCATTCTCAGCATTTCAAGTTACTTTCAAAATAGCAGCAGAGAACAGTTGAATAAATAATGAAGTTGCCAGGATAACAATGAAGAAATAAATGTTGCAAAAATTGCTACACCAAAGTCTGAGAAGTCAAAGTGATAGACCATGTGGCCTGAGCTGTATATGGTCAGAGTTTGACTCCAGCACTGTCTGCACCCCCAAAAGAACCCCCAGGTATAGTCTTAGAGACCTCGGTGCTCTTCTGGTTGAACAGTACTGCCTAAACTAGTGTTTTGCAACCTTTTTGTACAAAGGCACACTTTTTAAATGAAAAAAAAAAACAAACAAACACGAGGCTCATCACCATTAGAAGATGTTAAAAAAAAAAAAAGGACCAGAGAAATAGCATGAAGGTAAGGCATTTGCCTTGCATGCAAAAGGTCGGTGGTTTGAATCCCGGCATCCCATATGGTCCCCGGAGCCTGCCAGGAGCGATTTCCGGGCATAGAGCCAGGAGTAACCCCTGAGCACTGCCGGGTATGACCCAAAAATTAAAAAAAAAGAAAAAAAAGAAAATGTTAAAAAAAATTTAACTCATATTGACTATATATATAAAGTAAGTCTATTGACTAGGAATCAAATAAACACAAAAATTATTTTATATAATTACCTTATTATGAAATAATAAAGTATTTTATAATTGTTCATATTTCTGTTTACTTACTCAGTGCAAAACCTGGGCCTGTTTGGCTGAACACAAAGCTGATATTCTGGCAGGAATTGAAGAAAGACACACACGTAGCTCTTCGTCAACAGTTTTATAGTCCATATAGTCCATATAGTCCATAATATGCACTTCGGCTCACAAATAGACCAGTCATGCCGAAGCTGCATGTTACGGATGAAATTGGAATTTTTCGGGGGCCGGGAAGGTGGCGCTAGAGATAAGGTGTCTGCCTTGCAAGCGCTAGCGTAGGACGACCGCAGTTCTATCCCCCAGCGTCCCATATGGTCCCCCCAAGCCAGGGGCGATTTCTGAGCGCATAGCCAGGAGTAACCCCTGACCGTCAACCGGGTGTGGCCCAAAAACCAAAAAAAAAAGGAAAAAGAAAAAGAAATTGGAATTTTTCTCATGGCACACCAGATAATATCTCACGGCACACTATTGTGTCATGGCACAGTGATTGAAAAACGCTGGCCTAAACAAAAGGGAGTAGGAGGGGCTTCAGTACCACTTTCTCGGGTAGAGGCCAGGCATGTGGTGCCTGCAGTTACGAGTGTGCTGGTTTCCTACTTCCAGTATGGCAAAATCATCTGATTGCAATAAAGCAAAGGAAAATAGTTTTATTCAGGGTGGACACTGGTTCTAAGGAAAATGTGAAATTTTCTAGGGAGAGAGGAGGAGAGAAAAGAAAGTCAAAAGGAAAGAAAGACCATGCCCTAAAGGACATGAGGGACTGGAGAGATAATAACAGTGGGTAGAGCATTGGTCTTGTATGTGGCCAACCGAGTTTGGTTCCCATATAGTCTCCCAAGCACTGCCAGGAGTAATTCCTGAGTACAAAGTGAGGAGTAACCCCTGAGTATCTCCAAGTGTGGCCCAAAATCCCAACCTCTCCACCCCATTTCCCCCAGAAAGGTGCTAGAAGTTAGTAGAGGAGTTAAGGCTTTTTTCTTGCATGCTGCCAATCCTGGTTCAATCCCCAGCACTTCAAGGCCATCTTCGGGTGTGGCCCAAAAGCAGAACTTGGGCAAATGCAGGGTGCAGAGCTGTAAAGGAGATATTGGATAGAGTCAGCATCCCCCCAAAATAATACAGCTAGAAAAAAGGAAATTGCACATTCAAGTGGTAGGGTCGTGGAACTCCCAAATGGAGGCCCCATAAGTATGGGAAGCAGTGACACCCCTCCCCAAGCTGGGGTGTGGATGACTCCAGAACATGGGTATGCCCTCTGACCTTATTTTGAAAGGGTCTCTTCTGTATGGTAATGGTCCCCATGTCATCAGGTTGCACCGATATGACATGCATGCATCACTGGGTGTCATGACTTCACTGCCATGATATTCACTCTGGCCACAACTGTACATTCCTCCCAACCACAACCCTGGTACCTATTGATCTTTCTGCTGTCCCCCTAGTTGTCCTCTGCTGGATGCTGTACAATTAGAATCAGATATTAGGGAATTCTTTCATATTGTTTCTTCTTTTTTGTTTGTTTTTATATGGGGGTCACCCCCAGTGAAACACAGGGGTTATTACCAGCATGGTGCTCAGGGTTCACTCCTGGTGGTACTCAGAGGAGCATGCAGCCTTGGGAGATCGAACCCAGGCCTCTAGCGTGCACAGCACATGCTCCTGCCCTTGGAGTATCTCACCAGCTACTTTCCTGTGCCATTTGTCACTATTTACCCTTATTCCGTGTTTCTGAATTTCTTGGACAGAAGTGATTTAGACTGGGTGGGGCCCAAAGACTGCATTTTTGAGAGCATTTGTGATGGGATGTGGCCGTTTATTCACCCGTCCACATGGCCATCCATACTGAAGGGCATCTAGCTGACTTCCAAGTTTGGGCAAGTGTGAATTAAACAGCTCTAAATATCCATATGCAGGGTTTATGTGGCTAGAGGAATTCAGCTCTCTGGCTGAGCTGGTATGTAGCACATTTTCTGATGGTCTTTCTTCTTTTTTTCTTTTTCTTTATGTTTTTTTTTTTTTTTGGAAGGGGCTTTGTTGTCTTGTTTGTTTTTGGCCCACACACAGTGGTGCTAAGGACTTATTCCTGGCTCTGTGTTCATTTTTCTTTTCTTTTTCTTTTCTTTTCTCTTTTCTTTTTCTTTTCTTTTCTCTTTTCTTTTCATTTTTTGTGAGTTGTTTTGTGGGGGGGGGGTGTTTAGGGGCTGTACCTGGCAGAGCTCAGGGGTTACTTCTGGCTCTGCACTCAGAAATCACCCCTGGCAGGCTAGGGACCATATGGGATGCCAGGAATCAAGCCTAGGTTGGCTGGCCACGTGCAAGGCAAATGTTCTATCTCTGTGCTATCATCTGCCCCCATTTTTTTTATCTAAATTTTCTCATCTTTTGTTTGTTTTGTTTGGGGGCCACACTTGGCAATACTCAGGTGTTATTCCAGACTCTGTGCTCAGGTGTTATTCCTGGTGGTGCTTGCGGGACTATATAGGATTTCAGGGATCGAACCTCTACCCACTGTGGTATCACTCTAGCCCCTCAGAGTTCATTCTTGATGAGTTTCAGGAGTCCAGATGGGGTGCCAGGGATTGAACCCAGGGTGGCTTAGTGGAAGATAAACACCCACAGTTCTTTTATTCCAGCCTCGCTGCGTTTTTTTTTTTCATAAGATTTTATTTAGGCTTATGCGATAATACTTAATCATATACCTTAAAAAATGCACTTAACAAAAGCACAATAAATGTTTCTCAAACCTGGGCTTGCTCCTACTATTTATAGGGCCCAGAGCAAAGGACAAATGTGGACCCCCACATCCTATGTATCAATTTGGGGGACCTAATTGCTTTGCTCAAGGCCAGTCTCCTCTTTATACTTGGATCAACTGAGACAAAGGCTAATGGACTATTTTCATCTGCAAGGCTGATTAGAACCATGTGTCTGTCGAGCAGAGCAGGAGCTGGACCAGGCCCCACTCTAGGTGGTAAGTCAGTCCATACTCTGTCAGGCATATTCAGGGAGCCTATCTAGATCAGATACCTCCAAGAGCATGTCTGAAAGTGCTCTGCTACTATTCCCATCTCTGTGTTCAGGAGTCACTTCCAGGGATACTTGAAGAAAAACCATGTGATGCTAGAAATTAAAGGGTGTGGAAGCAAGGAGAGATATCACAGGAGTTATGGCACTTCGCTTGCTCAGACAATCCTGGATTGATCCTGAGGACATGGTCTCCTGAGGACTGCCAGACATAACCCCTCCCCAACAAAAAATACACCAAAAACCAGAACAAAACAGTGGTGGCCATATGCAAGTTAACCCCTGTGTTATCTCTCCAGCCCCAAGACTTCCTCTGAGCAGAAAGATTGAACATAATTATCTTTTTCAGAGGACCATCTGCTTTGGGGTATTTAGGGTGACCCATTTGAACCATATCAGCCGCTTTTCATCTAAATCCCCAAAGGGTGGGATCTTAGACCCAAGTCAGCACATCTGTCTGTTACATAAGTCCCATCGACAGTCCGGGACAGAATTTTCACCCAAAAACAATCCCTTAGAGAAGGAAGAAGAAAATAGCAGCTGTGCTAGTGTTGTGGTGTTCATGGTTGGTGAGGCCATGCTTGTCTGAGTCTCAGGATGGCCTTGCCTATCCTGATGATAAAACTAGACCTTATTTTGCAGGCATGAGCATTTTCACAGCTATTTCAAGCCGAGACGTAGCATAAGATCAAAGAATCTTCTGGCCCCAAATAGAGTTGGGTAAACACAAAGACAGATGCAGTCTGGTGCCAAAATAGTCAGATGGGGGGATGCTTGATGGCGAAAGAATCTTCCTGGCAAAAATGAAGGCTGTGAGTTTGGACTCTGAGTCTACTCACATGTTCTGAGCATGATCGGTGCTGTTATGTTAACTATGACCAAGCACAACCAAGATGTTGAGCACCTTGGCAAGGAGTGGTTGTAGCTACAACCAGAAGCTACTGAGCAATGAAACTCTGAGGGAGGCTGCAGATGAACACTTCACCCAGCTCTGCAGCCTCCAATGGGCACCACAACCAAATAGGCCAGCACTACAATCAAGAGAAGGAAGAGGTTTGCAGAGGGCATGGTGAATATTACAGTACTTTCTCCAGTACAGCAAAGATCTTTGGCTCTTCTTACTCACCTTCTAGCCACTGACAACCCTCAAACATGGGCTTTGGGTACAGTAGATAGCACACTTTCCTGGCATGCAACTAGCCCAGGTTTGGTCCCCAGGATCCTATATGGTTGCCTAAGCATATCCAGGAGTGATTCCTGAATGCAGATCTAGGAGTAACCCTTGAGCACCGCGGGGGAGGGGGGTTGTCCTAAAAGAAAATAAAACACACAAATTCATGGGCTCTGACTTGAAATTAAGTTGCTGTTGAGCAACACTTCAACAATTGGCTATTTTTTAGTTATCATTATAAATCTTGAGACCAGAGGGGTAGTACAGGGGTTAAGGCACTATATTACACACACACACACACACACACACACACACACACACATACAAAGTATCCCCAGATGTCTTTAAGCAACACCAATTGTGAGCTCCTAGCACCACCAGGGTGACCCAGGTCATCTCTGGTATCCAGAGCACAAATAGTGCCCCATCCTCCAGCCTTCATGTTAAATTACTTGCCCAGTTGCCTGATAATCACCAAGAGGTTCCAGAGTTGTTTAAGCTCAGCTTAAGAGATACCTTGCTCCCCCACAAAAAAGTTATTTTTTGTTGGTTTTTTGTTTTTTGTTTTTTTTTTTATTGGTCACACCCTGCAGTGCTCAGGGCTTACTCCTGGCTCTATGCTCAGAAATTGCTCCTGGCAGGCTCAGGGGACAATATGGATGCCAGGATTCGAACCACCGTCTCCTGCATGCAAGGCAAAAACGCCCTACCTCCATGCTATCTCTCTGGCCTAGATATTTTCCTTTTTGTGTCAGGGCTTAACAAGTTAGGAGTGCAGAGAAATTATTTCAGTGTTCAGATTTACTCCTGGAAGTGCCTGGGGGTCCATATTCGGTGCGGGGGGGATTGAATGGAGGTGGCAAGGCAAACACCCTACTTGCTGAACTATCTCTCCAGCACTTGTGTATCATTATAAATTAGGCCTAGGCTTTTGGAGGCCTGGAAAGTATTATGAAGAAAATGGTTTAGCGCACATAGCCAGCCCAGATTTGATCTCTAACACCACATATGTTTAATCACTCCTCCAGGAGTGATTCCTGAGTACAGATCCAAAAGTAAGTCCTTAGCACCAAGGGGTGTGGCTCCAAAACCAAAAAGTAAAATAAAAGAGTCACTGCAGGGATATGGTAGACCCCAACTTAAAATGCAGAAGTTTTTGTTCTTTTCCTCTGGGGACATTTGTCTTGCTCAGTTCCCATGGCTTGATGCTTTGGGGTCACATCTGAAAGTGCTTGGGAGACCATGTGGTGTTGGGGCTTGAACTCTGGACTCCTGTGTGCAAAGGATGTGCTTCAGTCCTTACCACCATCTCCCAGCTCCTTGCATCACTGAAGTCTTTTGAGGCATTCACATGTGCCGAGTCCCATCTGAGGAACAAAGAGGAGTCTCAAAGGGCTCGAGCATGTTCTTTTAAGCAGGAACTTCAAGTTCAACCCCTGTCACCACATAGCTGGGAGCAGCCTTCAAACACCTCCAAGTCTGGCCAGAGCACAAACAAAAAGAAATTTTGGGCCACACCCAACAGTACTCATCGGTTACTCCTGGCTCTGCGCTCAGAAATCACTTTTAGCAGGCTCTGGGGTCCATATGGAATGCTGGGGATTGAACCCAGGTCAGCTACTTGCAAGGCAATCACCCAAACCACTGTGCATAGCTTGTTTGTCGCTTTGCTCCATATTTTCAAAAACACAATTCCAGCCCAAACAAGTCCACCCCACACAGCTCAAAACAGAAGGATATCCTGCAGCCAGGCTCAAGCAGTCATGTGAAGCCCAGCCACCCCGTCTGTTTTGAACCTGAGTTTCCTCTTTCCTGGAGTCTTTTAGAATGAAACTACACTCAAGCTCTGTTTTTGTGCTCCCTGTCACTTTTCCATTTCTCTTGGTGACCCTTTGTTAATCCTAGTAGCCTTCAGCTTCTTCACATCATTATAGTCCCTTCCTCAGATCCAGTGTTTATTTCTCATAAAGACAAGAAGAGTCTCTTTCTGTTGGGTGGAAATTGCTCTGTGCTAACAGTATCTCTAAGAGACTGGGTGGAGTAGAAAACCACTCACAATGGAGAGATAAATTATTGCATTAAACAGAAATCCACATGTCTGCAAAGTCTGACACACCAAATTCAGAGTGAGCAGAATGTATGTCTTCGTCCAAAGAGAGAGGTCATGTGTGTGGACTGATCTGCAGAGAGGTTCCTGGCTGCAGTGCTTTGCTGACTTGGAAATACATCCTTCACTACTCATTGAGTACATTATTGAAATAAAATGTTGTAATTATATTTCATATGTTCAGTTCTGAATCCAAACAAATTTTGTTTTTATTTCTTGTGGGAAGCAAGAGGACACACCCAGCAGTTCCCAGGGGCCATTCCTGGGATTTGAACCAAGGTTGGGGATGCTGCTGCTTGCTGGGCAAGTGCCTTAGCCTTTGTACTAACTCTTTGTACTGCTCCCGACATAGAAGATTTTATAAGTATATACGATGGGTTAGAGATTGTACAGAGAATAGGGAGCTTGTCTTGCATGATAGATCACCAAGGTTCAATCCCCACTATCCCATATGGTCCCCCAAGCACAACCTAAAGTTATTCCTAAACCCAGAATTAGGAGTTACCCCTGAGCATCCCTGGATGTGGCCCCTAAAAAAACAAACATAATAAATAACAAAGATTAAAATACACAGGAAACGGGCCCGGAGAGATAGCACAGTGGCATTTGCCTTGCAAGCAGCCGATCCAGAACCTAAGGTGGTTGGTTTGAATCCCGGCATCCCATATGGTTCCCCGTGCCTGCCAGGAGCTATTTCTGAGCAGACAGCCAAGAGTAATCCCTGAGCATCGCTGGGTGTGGCCCAAAAAAAAAAAAAAAAAAACACAGGAGACATAAATCACTTCTTTTGCATGAAGTCAACCCCAGTTTAATCCAAAATACCACATGTGGCTCTCTGCGCACAAAACAGAAATAGCTCTGAAGAATCACTGGATATCACCTCCACAAAAATAATGAGGTGTTTGGGGCCAAAGCGATAGTACAGTGGGTAGGGCATTTGCCTTGCATACAGCAGACCCAGATTCAATCTCCCGTATCCCCTGAGCACTGCCAAGTGTGATTCCTGAGCTCAAAGCAAGGAATAAACTGAGCATCATGAGGTGTAGCCCCAAAACAAAGCAAGCAATAAAAATATTGAGGTGGCTGGTTTGGGACCTGAAACCCACAGAAAGTTCCAATCGGATGAGATCTCCAGCTATGCCATTATGCATAGGACGTTATCAAGACAAAGATGAAGTTCAAGAAACTCCAAGAGAGCTTCCTTGAAGAGGTGACATTTAACCAGAGTCTAGAAGAGAGAGCATTACTTCCATGAAGGGAGAGGTGTCACACGAGCAGCCCTGTGAGCCAAAGGGAGAGAGCTCCTGTGGTCTGGGGACTCACTGTGTCCCTAGGTGTCCTACAGGGGTGTTATTGTTGAGGTTGGGAGATCAGAGCTGATCAGAGTCTGCTCAGTGTGGCCACAAAGATCCCTCCACAGCCCACCAGGCCCATCTTGACCTGGTCAGTATGGGAGCAGATTTCTTCTGGTTACCTGATTACATGTTAGGTTAAGGCCAGACATAGTCCTTTAAATTTACGCTCGATGCATTTGAACTCTTTTTTGTTTGGTTTGATTTGGGCTTATAGCCTGTGACACTCAGGCCTTACCCTTGCTTCTGTGCTGATCTGGCCACTTATGGTGGAGCTCAGAGGTCCTTAAACTGTGCCCATAATCTAATGAGACTTCTAATCCAAATTGAATTCCAGTAAGCAAGCATCTTCCCTTCTTTGTATATGTCTCTGGTCCCTAGGATTTAAGCTCTGTATCTTTTGCATCAGATCAGGACTTTGGAGGAAGATGAACAGGGAAGCAATCAATGTCACAAAAGAGAGAGGTAAAGAGAGAGAGGGTTTCCAAAGCAGAGAAGACGTGGGGAGAGAGATAATACCCCAAGCTGGGCAGCAGGGGACTTAAGAGTGAACATGCAAAATTTTGCCCTGGAAAGTATCATCAGAGGCCTCTGCACTATGTATATCAGAGTCTATTCTAGTTGTTGGTGAGGACTTAGGTTTTTTGCTCATTATTTTGGTGTTTTGGACAATTGCATTAGGAGTTACCCCTGAGCATCCCTGGATGTGGCCCCCCCCAAAAAAAAACAAACATAAATAAATAACAAAAATTAAAATACACAAGAGACATAAATCACTTCTTTTGCATGCAGTCAACCCCAGTTTAATCCAAAATACCACATGTGGCTCTCTGCACACAGAACAGAAATAGCTCTGAAGAATCACTGGATATCACCTCCACAAAAATAATGAAGTGTTTGGGGCCAAAGCAATAGTACAGTGGGTAGGGCATTTGCCTTGCATGCAAAGATGGGCCTGGTGGGCTGTGGAGGGATCTTTGTGGCCACACTGAGCAGATTCTGATCAGCTCTGATCTCCCAACCTCAACAATAATACCCCTGTAGGACACCTAGGGACACAGTGAGTTTCTTGAACTTCATCTTTGTCTTGGTAACATCCTATGCATAGTTGGCATAGCTGGAGATCTCATTTACTCCTGGCTCTGTGCTCAGGCTTCAATACTGTGGCAATGAGGGGGATTGAACTCCACTGGCGTGTGCAAGTGAATGCCTTAACCCCTGTTATCTTTCTGGCCTGACTGTTATCAAAGCCTTTAAACTCAGGTGATCTTCTAGTAAAGCACTTTGTTTCTGATTTACCTCCTGAGAAAGTTTGGCTGAAGTTGATACCTCAGCAGATCTTGGTTGGAGTGGCCTTCATTTGATGTCTCCAGCTTTATGGTTTTTGGAGAGTCCTTGCCCAGACTTCCTCCCTCATTACCTGCTTCTAAGGTGCTCAAGGAAGAGGTGAGATGATTATGTTATCATCCCTCTTCGTCAACAATATGTACACAAGTCAGTAAGTATTAAAGTCTCCTGTGAACATTAATGTCTCCTTTCTTTTCTCTTTTTATTTTGGTTTTTGGGTCGCACCCGACAGCGCTCAGGGGTTTACTCCTGGCTCTACACTCAGAAATTGCTCCTGGAAGGCTCAGGGGACCATATGGGATGCCAGGATTTGAACCACCGTCCTTCTGCATCTAAGGCAAATGCTCTACCCCTGTGCTATCTCTTTGGCCCCATTAATGTCTCCTTTCTTAGTGGAGGTTGTTTTCACAAATCATAGAATAATCTTTTTAATTCTCTTAATTCAAATGGTAGATGAGTAAGAAGGATTTGAGGTGGGGCAGGCATCTTAATCCTCAAGAGAGAAAAATGCAGCCAGGCCTAGAAAGCTCTTTCTACCCTCCAGGTCACCATTTGCCTTTTCCATCTCAGACCCTCTGTGATCTCCCAAAGCAGTTTTGAAATAAGCCCAACCGGTGACTCACTCACCAGACTTTGACCAGAGCTGATTCACACAGAAGGGACAGAGCTTGGCCTCTACAATACTTCTATTATGAAGTAAAATAATGAAACAATGCGGGGCACTGAGAGGGCAATGTACACATCACACAGGCCATTTCCAAACCCCAGGACTAGAGGCCGAAGCAATAGTACAGATGGTAGATTGCATGCAGCCAACCCAGGTTTGATCCCCGGCATCCCATGGTTCCTGGAGCCCACAGGAAGTGGTTTCTGAGTAACCCCTAAGCACTGTCTAGTGTGGCCCAAATCCCCCCCGCCGAATAGTACTAGCTTTGGGGTCAAAGTAATAGCACAATAAGATAGTGTATTTGCCTTGTACATTGCCAATGCAGGTTCAATCCTCAGCAGCCCATATGGTCCCCTTGCCAGCAGTGATTCCTGAGTGCAGAGCCAGGAAGTAACCCCTGAGCATCAATGGGGTTGTGGTCATCAAAATAATAATAATAATAATAATAAAACCCTTGGACCACAGCCAGCATGGAATGGAATTTGGACAGAAGACCCCACCTGAGTACCTAGGTGGTCAGCAGCTCTGGCATGCACATGATCCCATTGTTAATTTTATTTATTTTGGAACCATACCTGGAAGTGCTCAGGGCTGACTCATGGCTCTGAGCTCAGGGAATCATTCATGCTGAGGTTCATAGGATCATATTAGAGCCAGAAATCGAACCTGGGTCAGCCACATGCAAGATAGGAAGGTGGTCCTGTATTATCTCTCTTTCCTGCCTCCATTTTTATTCTTGTTTTATTGTATTCGGTCCAAAGTCAGATATTATCTTGTGCCTGTCAAAAGAAATATGCTTCGTTTCTTTCTTCTTTTGCTTCAGGCAAATATTTCTCCTCTAGGGAGAATGTCCCATTTGCCAAACTTGGGTAACACACCAAAGTCTGGACTGAGAAAAGGGACTCTGCCAAGCAGATCTGTTAGTTTCTTCCTCTGGGCAATCCTCAATTTAAATTCTGGAAAAAAGAACCAGTTCTCCTTTACCCTGATAATGGGGATATTTTGTTCAACTAACACTGACAGTGACAGGAGTCCTTCCTAAAAGGATGTGGAAAAGGTTTAGAACAGATTCTGAGGGCCAGAGAGATAGCAAGGAGGTAGAGTGTTTGCCTTGCATGCAGAAGGAGGGTGGTTCAAATCCTGGCATCCTATATGGTGCCCCAAGTCTGCCAGGAGCGATTTCTGAACATAGAACCAGGAGTAACCCCTGAGCGCTGCTGCCAAGAATGGCTCAAAAACCAAAAAAAAGGGGGGGGGGGCGGAGAGATAGCACAGCGGCGTTTGCCTTGCAAGGAGCCGATCCAGGACCAAAGGTGGTTGGTTCAAATCCTGGTGTCCCATATGGTCCCCCGTGCCTGCCAGGAGCTATTTCTGAGCAGACAGCCAGGAGTAACCCCTGAGCACCGCTGGGTGTGACCCAAAAACCAAAAAAAAGAACAGATCCTGGCAAATCAGGATCTAACCAGATTCCTTCACCTTCAGCAGGTTGCTTCAACTTAGTGCTTAATATTTCTCCTTTGTAAGTTGAAGATAAATAACCTGCATTTGATCAAAAGAACCTTTGCAAAGTAGATAAATCTGCTTACTGACTCTCTTAGAACATATAAAAATAAAATGAAAAAATATCCAACTCAGTATATGAAGATAGTATAAATGGAGTCTTTAAAATTCCATCTTACTTATGAAGCAATTCTGTCTAAAACAATATCATCAAGGAGGGGCCCGGAGAGATAGCACAGCAGCGTTTGCCTTGCAAGCAGCCGATCCAGGACCAAAGGTGGTTGGTTCCAATCCCGGTGTCACATATGGTCCCCCGTGCCTGCCAGGAGCTATTTCTGAGCATAGAGCCAGGAGTAACCCCTGAGCGCTGCCAGGTGTGACCCAAAAAACCAAAACAAAAAAAAGAAGAATATAAGAATATATATATATGTGTATATAAGTGTGTGTGTGTGTATATATATATATATATATATATATATATATATATATATACTACTGTTTCAGGACCCAAGAGATAGTACAGGTGTTTGCCTTGTATGTCTCCAACCCTGTTTCCATCTTCCAGCACCATGTAAAAACCTCCAAGCACCACCAAGGATCACTCTTAAGAACAGTGCAAAAAATTGGGACCAGAGAGATAGCATGGAGGAAGGGCGTTTGCCTTGCATGCAGAAGGATGGTGGTTCAAATCCCGGCATCCCATATGGTCCCCCGAGCCTGCCAGGAGCGATTTCTGAGCCTAGGGCCAGGAGTAGCCCAAGCGCCACGGCTGGGTGTGACCCAAAAACCAAATAAATAAATAAATAAAAATAATGAACAGTGCAAAAAATAGCCCCTGAGCACCACTGCATAGAGCCAAAAACTTCCCTCACCACTATCAAATTTCAAACTGGGAAGGAATAAAAAAAAACTAATGAATGGTATCAGACAATAGTCTTAGACCCATTTGGAAGGTAAGAATTTCAAATGAGCTAAGGACAACACAGCTAATATTAAAAACACGCTGATAGTCTTGAACTATAAGACTCTGCCACAGACCTTTTATGCAACATGTCAGATATCTGATTTCCCATGGAGCTTTCTGAGGTGCTGTGGGCTATTTTGTTTCTAACCAATAGAATGGAGATAATAGAATTATTGTGGCATTTACCCTGATTAGGCAGAATATAAATCTCAGTTGTTACATTGCATCTGTGGTTTAGTCCTTGGAATCAATTCTGCATACCTCAGTTCTCAGGATACTGAAATTTTCTTTTTCCTGCTGCTATTAACAACATACTTGAGTCTAATACACACCAAAAAATGTTCCAGAGTTAACTCCTATATCTCAACATCTCTGGGTGACAACAATGTTCCTCTCTTGACATTTTTTGGGGAGATTTCCAGTTGTGCTTCATTCTTCCCAGGTATCCATGCCAACCCTCTGAGACACCTCCTTGGCTCTTGACTTTTGTTAAGTTCTGAGGCCACATTGGCAGTGCTCAGAGACTACTTCTAGATCTGAACTGGTGGGTAACTTTCATGGGTTGTAGAGAATCATGCTATTCTGAGGGAATGAACCCAGGCTTCCTACAGCAAAGTATGTGCTTAACCTGTTAACCCATCTCTCTAATTGCATAGGCATATGCAAATAAAGAACAAAAATGAGGGCCCGGAGAGATAGCACAGCAGCGTTGGCCTTGCAAGCAGCCCATCCAGGACCAAAGGTGGTTGGTTGGAATCCCGGTGTCCCATATGGTCCCCCGTGCCTGCCAGGAGCTATTTCTGAGCAGACAGCCAGGAGTAACCCCTGAGCATCGCCGGGTGTGGCCCAAAAACCAAAAAAAAAAAAAAAAATGAATTCTAGACATGCTTCGATTTTTCTCCTTGTAAAGATCACTCCCATGAGGGGAAAATCATTGGTTTTATCTAAGTGGCCGTTTTCATGTGAGCTGCCAGTGAACCAACATCAGTGTCTATCTTCAATTTCATGAATTTTCTCCACTCCCCTAGTTAAAAGTCATGCTTGACCAAGTGCACGTAAACATCTTTGACTATCTTCACACCCCCGCACCCCATATGGAGGGGGACAGAAGAAAAGTTCTTTGGCAAAGATTCTATTGGTTATCTGGCTATTTTATCTCCCTCCCAGATGATTGAGTCTCCTACACAGTAACTCTCTGTCTCAGACACAAGTGATAGAATACACTTTGCAAGTGACAAACCAGATTGAATAAGCTCCTACTTTTCAGCTTTTCAAGTAGTTGAAAAGCCCAAGGTTAGATGGAGTTTCTGGGGAAGCTGTTGTCAGAAGTAAGGCCTACCCCTTTTGGCCCATACAAAAGGGGAAGGTTTGGAAAGGCTGAAGAGAGAGTACTAGGGAGAAGGCATTTATTTGCCTTGCATGCAGCCCACCCTAGTTCAATCACGTTCAATCAACCATGGCTGACTTGGTAAGAACAGCTATGTATTTTCACTGAGAACAACCAGGCACCACACATCCATCTTTCCTGGTTCAGCATGTTGCCCATAAGTGTCTGAACACTAGCTTCATCCTAGCTTAATGCCTTAGTTGAGGGATTTCATCGTGGTACACTGCATTTTTCCTAAGACCAGAGCTGGCTGTCCTACCTAGAATGTTTACTCGGACTCTGCTAATGTGTTTCCATAATGAGACCAGAAAGCAAACTACTGGTCTCTGGTTCCTGGTGCACGCTCGTGTGTGTGTGTGTGTGTGTGTGTGTGTGTGTGTGTGTGTGTGTGTGTGTGTGTGTGTGTGTTAATGAGAACAGAGTGATTATCCAACATTCATCAGTGTGAAAGAGAATGACCAGAACCTCCGATGGGGTTTGAAGGCTGTTTCTAGAGACAAATCTGGGTCTCAGTGAGTACCCGACTGTCTGGAGGGCTAAGTGGAATATTCTTCCTCCCTGGCCTGTCTCAGCTCCAGCAAAGAGCCAGGAGCTGCAGCACGAGGGAGCAGAAGGAGAGGGGGAATTTCACCCCACCCTCAGGGTCAGGTTGTCTGCAAGGCTTGCTGGCCAGCTGGCAGGTGCCCAGTGCACTCAGCAGGACCACAGTACCCGGGATAACCATCTTCTCCCTTTCCATCTGCTGGAGAAGCGGGTCTGGCCCCTTCCATTGCTTTTTTTTGTTCCAAAATTAGGTGCGTTTGTCTTCTCTCTACCCCTTTTATCCCTTCTCCCCAATGCAGCCTCTCCCTGATGGTCACGAAAAACTGTCTGGAGCCCTGGAGCGGGATTGGCCTGGTAACCCTGGGCAACCATGAGTCCCAGCTAGCTATGCGCACTGCACTTGAGACACAATCCAACCCAAACTGGGGAGATGGGGAAAGTACTTTGAAGTTTTCCTTAGACAGTTAAATAAAGTGTGCCTCTCACTTCCTTTGTAGAATGACCAGTCCATGGGTGAGATGCAGATAATCGGAGGCGATGACCTGTCGACACTGGCTGGAAAGGTTGGTTCGTGCCACTGTTTTTGGGGGCTTACTGATGTCTGCTCTGGGGATTTTGGTGACCTTCATTGCATCTCAGCACTTGCCATACATGTCAGACACTCTCTGGGCTGGGCTGATTCATGCAAATAGATGCAGATGAACCCCTTTAACGATGTCTCTTTTATCAAGCACTCCCTTTATCAGGCCTCTGGGACAAGATGCCAACCAAATTTTAGTCTCCTAGCTTCCCTCCAGTTTTATTTCTGACAGCTCTCTGGTACCCCTTATTCCTTCTTTTTAAATTCACCCTTTCAATGACCCCACACACACACCCTCACTGTTTCTGTAGCTAGGGATTCTCTAACATTTAAATAGGTTTGTTGAAAGGTTAAAATTTAGGGAGGGAGAAGTTGAAGCTATTATACAGCTGGTAAGGCACTTGCCTTGCACACAGCTGACCTGGATTCAATCTTTGTACCACTTAGGGTTCCACGAGCCTGCCAAGAATGATACCTGAGCCCAGAATCAGGAATAAGCTCTCAGTACAGACTGATATTGCTTTAAAAAAATTAGGGGGGCCGAAGGGATAGCATGGAGGTAAGGTGTTTGCATTGCATGCAGAAGGACGGTGGTTCGAATCCCGGCATCTCATATGGTCCCCTGAGCCTGCCAGGAGCAAGTTCTGAGCATACAGACAAAAGTAGCCCCTGTGTGCTGCTGGATGTGACCCAAAAACAAAAACAAAAAAAAAAATTAGGGATGGAATTCTTTTTTTAATTTATTTAAACAGTGGTTTACAATGTTGTTCATAATATAGTTTTGCAGGTTGTTTCAGTTGTGTTCCAGCACCAATCTTTGTTGTTGTTTTTTGTTGTTGTTTTTTTGTGGGTCACACCTGGCAGCGCTCATGGATCACTCCTGGCTCTACACTCAGAAATTGCTCCTGGCAGGCTCAGGAGTCCATATGGGATGCCAGGATTCGAACCACCATCTTTCTGCATGCAACATACCTCCATGCTATCTCTCCAGCCCTCAACACCAATCTTACCTCCAGTGTTACCTTCCTTTCACTATTATTCCCAGTTTCTCACCCACCCCCTAATTTTGCCCCCTTAGCAGACCCAAGTAATTTATTTTATAATATTAGTTACAAAACATGGCTAACTGAATTACCAAAAGATGCTTCAGTAAAAGACAATTTAATGCTAGTTGAGCATTCTGTGTTATTGTTTTTATTTATTGAGCTTAGTTGTCTTCGATGCTACTTTCCCTATAATTTGGTGTGCTCCTTCTAGGCTGTCAGCAGTATAGAATTTGGGGGTATCACAGGGCAGTGCCCTCCAGGAACTTCAGGATCTGTAGAATTGAGATGAGAAGTTTTTGTGATTTGGCTTGGCTTGGCTTGCATCTCTTCCAAGATAATTGTGAAGCTGTGAAGCTGAGCATTGTTTACTTGGTGATGGTGGTGGTGGTGGTGGGATGTTGAAAATGGAAAGGAATTTTTGCAGTGGTGATGGCAAGGGCATTGCAGATTGCGACAAGTTGAGAGCAGCTTCAATGGCATCAAAGCTAAAACATCACCATCCAAGGCACTTGCTCTATTTCATGAGTCATATCTTTGACCAAAAAGAATTCCTTTAGAGCTCATATGTCAACTCTCTGATCATTTCTTCATCTCTACTGAAAACAAAGTAACTGTGTGAAGTAATAAAAAAAAAAACCTGAATCACCATAGTCAGTGAAGAAAACAGAGTAGGAGGTTACTCTTTCCAAACTTTCAATTATACTACAAAGCTATAGTAATCAAGACAGTGTGGTCCTGTAATAAAGAGACTTGAAGACCAATTGAATAGAGTTGAGAGCTCAGAGCTAGAATCTCAAATATGCAGACAAAGCAGCTAGAAGAATGAAGTGGACTTCAACAAAACAAACAATTCCATCAGAAAATAGGAAGAAGAGCTGAAGAGACAACTATTCAATGACAACATACAAATGGCCAATAAGTACATAAAAAAGTGCTCTTCGTCACTTATCATTGGGCAATATAAATCAAATAGCAATAAGATCTCACTTCATACTAGTGGGATTGGCACATATTAAAAAAATACTGGTGAGGGTATGATGGGAAGGAACCCTTATCCAATACTGGTGGGATTGTTGACTATTTCAACCTTTTTGGAAAGCAGTATGGATGCTTTTTAAAAAACTAAGAATTGAATTTCCATATTCATCTATTCTACTTCTTGGCATTTATCCCAACAGCTCAAAAACACTATTTTTAAAAAGATATTTGCATTTTTCTATTCCTTGCAGCACTGTTTACAATAGTCAAGATCTTGTAACAACCCAAATATCTAATAGCAGATGTATGGATAGAGCAATTATGTGGGGGCTAAAGCGATTGTATAGCAGGTAGGGTACTTGCCTTGCATATGGCCAACCCAAGTTGATCTCCAGAACCCCATGTAAGCTCCCAAGCTTCCAGAAGTGACCCTTAAGCATAGAGCCAGAAGTAAACTCTGAGCAGCACCAGACGTGACACAAACAGCCAAAACACTTTTTTAATATTCAAATAATGGAATACTACTCAGCTATAAGAAAAAATAAAATCATGCAGTTTGCTACTTTGCAGATGGAGTAAGAAAATATCAAGTTCAGTAAATTCAATAAAAAGGTGAGATAAAAAAAAACTGTTCTCTCTCGTGTGTAGGATTATAAAGAAACATAATATGGAAATATTAAGTGGATAAAGGCAACAGAATTGGCCCACAGAATTTAGCCTATCAAGGAGGTAGGAGGGTTGAGAGAGACTTTAAGACACTGGTAGTAAAGGGACAGAGACTCTCTTAGTGGATGTGGTATAGGAACATTCTCTGTGTGGGACTCTATCATTAAATGGATTGTAAGTCACGGTGCCTCAATAAAAATTGGAGGGGAAAAAGAAAGTAACCTATGAGGTTATAGGGTAAACACATCCAAATCTCAGTTGGCTTTCCCAACCTGCCTGAGCTTTATAAGTGAAAATGTGTCTAGTTTCTGACATAAATACATAGGTTGCAAGGAAGGGTTGTTTCCTAAAGCAAGTGGTCTTTGTGGCATGGAACCTGACCTGCAAACTGTGCTGTGAATGAATTCAACGCACGCTTGGCTTTTGTTCAGCTCTACTGACACATCTCTGTATTTTCTTTGAACAATTTCAGCTTTCTGAAGGGATAAAAAGGATCAGGCTATTACACAAGCCTAATCTCTCCTATTTGTGGTTATTTCTGTTATGCAGTGGCTAGATGGGGAAAAGGAAGAGCAGTCACATTGAATAAAAGTAGGTATCCTTGGGGGCCAGAGCAATAACACAGCACATAAGGCATTTGCCTTGAACGCAATCAATACAAGTTCAATTCCCCACATCCCAAATGACCCCCTGAGCCAGGCAAGAGTGATTTCTGAGTGCAGAGCTAGGAGTAATGCTTGAACACTGCTAGGTCTGGCCCCAAAACAAAAACAAACTAACAAAAAATAGATATCCTGGGTTAGAGTGATAGTACAGTGATAGGGAAAAGGGTACTTGCCTTACACATAGTCAACCTGGGTTCATTCTCTGGCACTCCACCCTCTGAGCACCATCAGCAGTGATTCCTGTGTGTGAAGTCAGGATTAACCCCTGAGCATCATCAAATGGGGCTCCAAAACAAACAAACAAACAAACAAAATGAAATGTACAGAAAAGAGAGACTTGCATATACCACTTCTTATTTCCTTTTCTTTTTCTTTCTTTCTTCCTTCTTTCTTTCTTCTTTCTTTCTTCCTTCCTTCCTTCCTTTGTTTCTTTCTTTCTTTCTTCCTTTGTTTCTTTCTTTCCTTCTTTTTCTTTCTCTTTCTTTCTCTTTCTTTCTTTCTTTCTTTCTTTCTTCCTTTCTTTCTTTCTTCCTTCCTTCCTTCCTTTCTTTCTTTCTTTCTTTCTTTCTTTCTTTCTTTCTTTCTTTCTTTCTTTCTTTCTTTCTTTCTTTCTTTCTTTCTTTCAGCTTTACTTCTTTCTTTTTCCTTAGAGCAGGGAAACGCACAGGGGCAACTGGCTGAATTGTGGTTCTAACTAGGTCATCCTTCCTGAGTAGAGCAAACCCTCCAAGATGAAGTCAAAAGACTTAGTGTATTCACAAACATTTTATTCATGTTTGAACTGTCTGTGCAATGTACTCTCTGGCAAAATTTTTTCAAAGTCAATCGAATACTGGCAAGTTGACGATCTTACTCATGTTTGACTGAGATCTCAGAAAGGGTGAAATAAAAAACCAAATCCATGGAAACAGGCTCAATCTGGCTACATGGAAACACAGATGCACAAGTGCAGTGCAAGATTTCAACAGGCCTGTGTTCCCTTACCCCTCAGCTCCCAAGCTGCCCTCCTCAAAGAAGTTTCTAATCAAAGGCCAGAGTTTCTTCCGTCCAGAAACTGCCTTTACTATTTGAATCATCTTTTTTTTTTTAACCTTCAATAAGGCTGAAAACTAATGGACATGCAAACCAACCAATCAACAGCTTAGAACTTACTGAGTGATTACAGAGGGGACTACTGAAGTCTGTTCTTCTCTTTGTGGGCTTGGTAGTCACAGTTCCCATACTTCGCACCCACAGTTTGTTGCCGCTGCAGCCAGCTTTCTGCTTAGTGTGACCACAGCCAAAACAATCCAGCCTGAGATTAGGCTGTGGTGTGCCAACCACTTTGCATTTTAAAGAACTGGAAGTAGGCAGATCCTGTTTAAGAAAATCACTTGGGATGAGAAGGGAAGCAGTGATTCACACGTGGGTTTCAGGCGGGCCAAGTGTGTACCCTTCTACTAAGAATCTTCTTTCAACTGGCATCATTCTGTGGGGGGGGTTGTTTGCTTTTTGGGGGGTCACACCTAGCAGTGCTCAGGGGAATCCTTCATGGCACGGTTGAGGGCCACATGAGACACTTGGGATCTAACCGGGATCTGCTGTATGCCAATCAATTACCACTGTGCTGTTTCTCTGGCCCCCTCATCATTCTATGCTTTCATTTCATTTGCTTTGGGAGTCTTAATGTGATCTGTTCCATTAGGCTCATACAATAGCAAAGAAAGACAGTAGAGTGTCCCCAGGGGACTTATTTCTTTGTTTTTGTTTGGGGGGGGGGCATACCTGGCTGTGTTCAGGGCTTGATCTTGGCTCTACATTTAAGGATCATTCTTAGCAGGGCTTGGGGTCAGCTGCATGCCTTACCCTCTGACTGCCTTAAGCACTGTATTGTCACTCCAGTTCCTCCTGCTCTAGTTTTTGCTATGACTCCCAGACTGCAGATTTGCCTGGCTTTCAGGGAGGCAATGACCAAGGTACCATGAAACTAAGACAGTAACTAGCACAGCAGTTCAATGATCAGTTATTTAACTGGAAGTGTTGATGGAATTCACAGTGATTTCAGAACAAATTTCCAAAGTTGTCCATGCAAAAAAAAAAAAAAAGTGTATAGAGAGGCAGGAGAAATAAAACAATGAGTAAGGCACTAGCCTTGTATGCAGCTGACCCAGCATCCCAAACAGTCACCCAAGCACCACCAGGATTAATTCCAGAATAGAGAACCAGTACTAACCCCAAAACATTGTGGGGTGTGACCTCAAAACAAAAAAATGTAGGGGGTGATTTTAGAAGACTTCTTACTGAAAAATGTAAAGCAGAGATACTAATGGTCGTCCAGTTAGAGAGAAATTATGTATTATTAAGAAAACTGGGGCAGAAAGATAGTAATGGCTAATTGGATTGATCCCTTGCACTATATATGGTCCTTGAACACTGCCAAGAGTTATCCTGGAGCATTACCAGGTGTGGTCAAAAGAACAAACCTCACCAAAACATGAAAAGCAAGAGGGATGTCAATAGTATAATGAACTATAGAAAGAAATGCCATCAAAAATGTAGACTCGTTTCATTGACACTTCTCAAATACTTAAGTATTACACATGGATAATCTAAAGATTAGTTTGTTTTAATTTTTTTCACAACTTTACTTGGTTCATCTGTGCAGGCTGACTATTCAGTGCTCAATTATTCAACACAGTGCTATTCACCAGGGACCAAACTCGGGATCTAGTGCACACAAAGCCCATACTCAGTCTTTTTGAACTATATCTCTGATCCAAATGGATCAGTCTTTCCCCTTTGTGCTAATCTTGCTGCATTAAAGTATAAAGAGATTAGTTCTCTTAATGGAAACATTATGAAGAAGACATGAGTGAAAACACTTTCAAAATTGAGAATACCTTTTATTTCTTCAAATTACTTGTTTTTGTTTTTTTAGGGAGTTGTCTTGTTTTGTTTTGGGACCACACCTGGCTACATTCAGGGGTTACTCCTGACTCTGTGCTCAGAAAACATTCCTGGAATGCTCAAAGACCATATAGGATGCAAGGACTCAAACCCAGGTCTGCACTGTGCAAGGCAAATGCCCTACTCACTGTGCTACCACTCTATCCCTCAGATGATTTATTTGTTTCATAGACCAGTAGGTTCTCCCAGCATAGGAAATGAGTTGTTTGGGTTGGAGGTGGATACTTCATATAATAAGTCACTCACTGATAACCTGGACAGAGGCATAGTTTATGGCGATTTCTGAGCGCATAGCCAGGAGTAAGCCCTGAGCGTCAAACGGATGTGGCCCAAAAACCAAAAAAAAAAAAAAAAAGAAAGAAAACATGAGGATGGAGACACTACTCAGTGGGCTGAAGCACATACTTTATATGCAGGAGTCATTGGACCTTGAATTCCACACATTACATGGTCCTTAGCAAGTCTTGAATAAGGAATGAGTAGGAGAAAGCCTCTGAATGCTTCAACAAGTGAGGAAGGGAGGGAAGGAGGAAGAGATAAACAGAAGGTGAGAGGGAGGGATGGAGAGATAAAAAAGAAAGAGAAAGAGAAAAGCACATCCTAACAATTACTTGTGGGTTAATTGTTTAGTTCATAATAGCAAATGTTCAGAACATCAATAGGTAGACCTAGAGTAATAGCACAATGGGTAGAGTGCTTGCCTTGCTCACAGTCAACCTGGGTTAAATCCCCAATATCCCATACGGTACCCCAAACATGCCAGGAGTAAGCCCTGAGCACTGCTGGGTGTGGTCCCTCCAAGAAAGAAAAAGATATATAAGTATAGTTCAAATTTGACCAAGTTTTCTGCTATTTGCTTAATATATTTATTACTTAAATCTCTTGCATTAGAAGTAAGATAGTTAAAGTGAAAGGTTTATATAATTCTTAAAATATAATATGTGCCTTGCACAATGCTTATTCTAGGTTCAATCCCCTGCACCCCATAGCACTACCAGAAGAGTCCTCTGAGCACAGAACTAGGTATAATCCCTGAGCACTGCTGTGTGTGGCCCAAGTCCCCTCCCAAAAATGTATTACCTGAATCATAGGGATAGATGAATGAATATCTAAAGACAACATTACATTGATAGTCTATATACACACCTTTATGCACATTCCTATACTAATTTGAGGAGAGAGTATTGGCCTGTAACTATTTTTTGTTTTTGTTTTTGTTTTTTTGGTTTTGGGCCACACCCAGCAGCGCTCAGGGGCTACTCCTGGCTCTACACTCAGAAATCGTCCCTGGCAGGCTCAGGGGACCAAATGGGGACCAGTATTTGAACCACTGTCCTTCTGCATGCAAGGCTAATGCTCTACCACCGTACTATTTCTCCAGCCCCTGGCATGTAACTATCAACATATTTACTTGGCTCATTTTAAACTCATTAATAAGTGGATTTAGTTATTCCTCCTGTCAACAATTTCTAAGCATCTATATGCAGATAATATGCTGAAGAGTGAGAATACAATAGTAAGCCAGGCAAATAATATTTGCACCCATATGGAGTTTAAAATTTCATATGGAAGGTATTGTACAAGAAATCAAAATGACACAGAGTTCAGAGGGAAAGAATAGAGAAATGCTTGGACTGTAGAGAGGCAGCAACTGGACCACATCACTGAATATGTAAATCAGGGGGAGAGAGATATTGCCAGGTAGAAGGCACATGCTATCATGCAGCTGACCTTAGTTTGCTCCCTAGAAAACTAACTATATAGTCCTCTGTGCATCACTAGTTACCACCCTGAAGATGCCCAAGGGAGAAGCAGTAATACCTCGCCAGACCACACATTGAATTGCCTTACTGTTTGACCAAAAATTATTGAGAAGGGGCCCTGGGCCTCCCCAACACTATTTGGAATCCATTCCCCAATAATGAATAAAATGAAAAAATATCTATCAGACAATCAGGCTCTTCATAGTCCTTTCTCAAGCCCATTCCAGTTCTCAGCACTAAGCATCTTGGGACCAGAATGATAGCATAGATGGTAGGGTGCTTGCCTTGCATGTCGTAGGCCCAGGTTTGATCCTCGGCATCCCATATGGTCCTCTGAGTCCACCAGGAGTGATTCCTGAGAACATCTAGGAGAAGTAACCCCTAAGCACCGCTGGTTATGGCCCCAAAACAACAACAACAAAACCAGCACTGAACATCTAAGAATAAATATTGAATCCTCATGACTTGGGGCTCTGCTGGAATAGGCTGCTGACCCTACAGAGTTGGCTCTATTTTAGCATGCAGTTAATGCGGGTAATCTTTCCTGACAAATCATAGTAGTAAGCTTTGTATCCCAAAGAATATGGGAAGGTGGAAGTATTTACCAGGTTACTGGAAGTGGGACAACTTTATGGCTTAAAGCAGGACAGGATCTAAGATGAGCCTGGTGCTAGCCTGAATACAGTGAATGACTGGGAAAACTATAAAATTCTATCTATGGTAAAATATACATGTATCTTGGAAGTCAGGTTGACATCCTATTCTAAAGAATGTTTTCTTTTCCCATTTCAGAATGTCCTCATTGTTGAGGTAAGCTGACTTCTCCTTGTGCATTAAAAAAAACTAATGGTGAGGGGTTTTCTTGTTGTTGTTTTTTGTTTTGTTTTGTTTTGGTTTTTTGGTTTTTGGGTCACACCTGGCGGTGCTCAGGGGTTACTCCTGGCTGTCTGCTCAGAAATAACTCCTGGCAGGCACGGGGGACCATATGGGACACTGGGATTCAAACCAACCACCTTTGGTCCTGGATCAGCTGCTTTCAAGGCAAATGCCGCTGTGCTATCTCTCCGGGCCCTAATGGTGAGTTTTAATATAGAAAAGTACTTGTTAGTAAAGTGACTGAGGATTTACCAAATTCCTACTGGAAGCAGCTCTCCATATTTATTGAATAAATGCCAACTCAAACGACTTTGGAAAATAACCAAAAATTAAAAGCTGCAATAAAAAACAGCCTAGCACTGATACTTATTTTATATCTAAGGTCACATCTGTCAAAACTGGTACCTATCCACCTACTTGTAAATGAGATATTTTCACAGAAAACTAGCCCACAGAACCAAATTCACTACATAGTAAACCAGTTAGAATTCTTTTCACCCTTTTGGTTTTCTTTTTTGTTTGCTTGTTTGTTTGTTCAGGGGGTGGGTGGGTGAGGCATAGTCTAGTAGTGCTTGGAGGTTCAAACCCAGGTCTCAAGCAAGCAATCTTGTGCTCCGAGCCTCTGAGTCATTTTTTCTTGCCTGAACTTTTTGTGACTGTAAATAATCTATAATGGCTTTGACCAGTTTTCCTTTCTGCATCCAAATCATCAATACTATCTATTAAAAAAAAAAACAGTAAGCCAATGGACCAAAGTGATAGCACAGCAGTAGTACATTTGCCTTGTACACGGCTGACCAGGGATGGATCCGGGTTTTCCTGGCATCCTAGATGGTCCCCCAAGCCTGGTTGGAGAGATTTCTGAGTAACCCCTGAGTACTGGTAGGTGTGGCCAAAAAAAGGGGCGGGGAATGAACCTTGCAAAGTGTAAGGCAAAGAGCAGTAATCCAGGGCTGGAGAGATTGTACAATGGGTATGGCACTTACTTGCCTTATAAGTGAGTGAATGCAGGTTCAATCTTCGGCATCCCATATGGTTCTTCAAGCACCTCCAGGAGTAGTATCTTAACACAGAGTCAGAATTTCACCCTGCTCACCTCCAGGTGAGGCCCTAAAACAAACAAACAAACAAACAAAATGACAGTCCTAAGGGAATTAAATGCAGTTGGGTTTTGAGGTTTTATTTTTGATTTTTGTTTTTGGGTCACACCCAATGACATTCAGGAGTTACTCCTGGCTCCGCACTCAGAAATTGCCCCTTGCAGGCACTGGAGACCATATGGGATGCCAAAATTTGAACCAATTTCATCCTGGATCAGCTGCATGCAAGGCAAAAGCCCTACCGATGTGCTATCTCTTTGGCCCAGCGTTTTGAGATTCTAAAAAGAAGGAGAAAGACAATGTGGGTCATCCAGACACATTGCAAATGGCCCCAGTCTCCCCAGTGGGGCCCAAAAGCAAACCTGCCTTCTCAGCTGGCTATTCCCAGCAACTGTTCTTCCAACTTTTATTACACAATTGCCTGGATGTATATGTATATGCAGTTTCTACAGACTCAAAATAACCCATAAAGTCAAACCTCTAGCCAAATGAATCGCCCAGATCTGGCTAACATCAGCCCTGTTGTCTTGATAATCAGCTCCAGACAGCTGATTTCTGCAAAAGGACAATGCCCCTCTGCAGCCCGACCTCCCTCATTGTGCTGCAATCATTGGTAGGGAAGAGCCACAGCCACTGTAGCTTCACACTCTCAGAATCTCCCCACTGCCCCAGCTGCTGCCCAGACATATGTCACTTCCCAGCCAGAGACATCCCCATGGGGGGGGGGGGAGGGTTAGCAGCTACATTCCGTGTAATCAAGTGTCCAGTTTAAATATTCATGCGTCTCCTATAGTGTCCCATCACCTCAGAGCAGGTTTTGGTCCCTGGATATGCCTGCATAGGTCCAAATGGACACAGGCTTTCCAAGACTAAATTTGGTCATTCAACACAGCTCAAGGTTTCCAGGAGGCCACAGTCATCACCAAGCCTCAGAAACTTCTGGAAAGAGACATCTCCCTTAAGACAAAGATAAAAACAAACACACCAAGGGGTCTGTGAGATAGCATGGAGGTAAGGCGTTTGCCTTACATGCAGAAGGTCAGTGGTTCAAATACCAGCATCCCATATGGTCCCCCGAGCCTGCCAGGAGCGATTTCTAAGCATAGAGCCAGGAGTAACCCCTGAGAGCTGCCGGGTGTGACCCAAACAACAACAAAAAAACGCACACACACACACACACACACACACACACACACACACACACACACCAAAAACCTTGCTTCCATGCTGATTTCAATTTGGCGGCCATTCTAATGACAAGCAAATAGTTATAAATAAGGAATAAAATCTTCTGGGGCTGTAGCCATAACGCAGCAGTAGAGTGTTTGCCTTGTATGCTGCTGACCCCCTGGGCGGACCCAGGTATGATCCCCGGTATCCCATATGGTCCCAAGAGTCTATCAGGAGTGTTGCTGAGCTCCAGGTGTGGCCCAAAAAAAAAAAAAAAAAAAAAACAAAAAAGTAATAGACTCTTCTGTCTCCAATGAAAACATCTTCATGCATTTGTTTGACTTTCTCTGCCCTCTTTGCAAAGGATGTTGTTGGCACAGGGAGAACCATGAGAGCCTTGCTGAGCAGCATCGAGAAATACAAGCCCAACATGGTCAAAGTGGCCAGGTAGGATTTTCACAACACTGTCATGCCTATCTTTTCCACACCCCTCCCAAGATAAAGACTAATCCAAGATGCCATTGCCAGATGGTATGTTCCATTGCAAACCAGTGGCCTTCTTCTGCTCTCTACACTGCAGAATAGCCATATTGAACTAAAAGTGGGCCAGAAAGGTGGTACAGCCAGTAAGGCTCTGTCTTACATGCAACCAGCCTGGGTTTGATTCCTGACATTCCATATTCCACAAACCTGCCAGAAGTAATTCTTGAGGAGAGAGCGAGGAGTCAGCCCTGTGCCTCACCAGTTGTGGTCAAAAAAGAAAAGAAAAACTGTCCACTGGAATGTTACCGGGGAGGGAAGCTTGGGTTTGAGGCTGAGTCCCTCTTCCCTCTGCTGATTTCAAGCACAGCTAAGTGAACATTAGAGCTAGCATTTCATGCTTTAGCCCAAATCTATGCAGGATACAGTCTCTGAAAAAGTCTCATTTGATCCTGTGGAAAAGTGCACATTTAACATGCATCCTTTTGTGGTGTTCATCTTGCAATTCACCCAGATTTTCACCAATACTTTTTTTTTCTTTCCCATTTTTTTCCTCTTAAATGGTTTAGTTTGCTGGTGAAGCGAACGCCTCAAAGCCATAGCTTCCGGCCTGACTGTAAGTGGTTGGGGGTTCTACTCGTGTGGGTATCGGGTGAGTGGTGAAAGACAGAAGTTCCTGTCTGATGGTGCATTTCCTGGGAAATGGAAGCTGTCTGGGTGGGGTAAATGAGAGACTTCGTGGTCTCCCAACCTCATCAGGGAAGATCAAGCCCATCCAAGATAGTTCCAGAGGTCAGAGCATAGCCTTGTATGCTGCCAACCTGGGTTCAATCTCAGACATCTCATATTGTCTCTTAAGCACTGCCCGGAGTAATTCCTGAGTGCAGAACTGAAGGTAACCCTGAGCACCACTGAAGACAGCTCAAAATTTAAAATAAAAAAAAAAGGCAAAGAAAAGAAAAAGCAAGAGGTTTTTCTCCAGAAACTTATCTATATCTACTAAATAGTTTGGTTTGGATTTTTCAGAGTTTTTTTTTTTTGAGAGTTGTTTTTGTTTATTTATTTGTTTTGCATTGGGTATTTGATGTAGGGATGTTTCCTAATTCCTAACTCCAAAAAAAACCCAGCTAAGAAATTGCAGGGAGCTAAGTGAGATGTACTGCACCCCTCCCTTCACTCCCAGGCATGAATGACTGGGTGGGTGCCCAAAATCCCCACTGGCTGGACATAGAGAAACTATTAAAGGGTTAGTTCGAGGGTCTTCACACTGTTTCCAGGAAGTGCTACCAGACCATTGTGATGCTGATTTTTAACAAGCCTTTAAAACTATTAAAACTTATTTAGCTAGTTTTTGAGTCCCACTAGTGTTCAGGGGTTACTTGCAGTTTGGTGCTTGGGGTTCACTTCCCAGTGATGCTCAGAGGAGCATGTAGGGCCAGATATTGAACCCAGGCTTCATGCACTCAACCCTGTTGAACTCTTTCCCCATTTCAACAAGCCTGAATTTCCAAAGCTCACAGAAAGAGAAATTGGATACCGCTGCCGGCACCTCTAAACAGGAGTTTAGTAACACAGAGAATGAGCAGAGCACGAATCAGCAGATTCGATCTTCACACTTGACCTCCAACATGTGCTCTGGAAGACTGTCTTCCGCTGCACACTTTCCGGCCTCCTCTCCACAGTCCCAAGAGCTCTGATGCCAGATAACCTAAAGGGGCTGCTGATTGTTTATTATGCTAATAGTCCAGCAACTGCTTCACTCACTTGCACACACAGACTTCCTCTTGAGTTTTCAAGACTCGTATGTGCTCTAAAGCCTCAGGGATATTTTGGCTGCAGTTCCCATGAGCAGACTGCACCCACATGAGAGCAAGAGAACACTCTGGCTGGAGAAAGAGCCCGTGACATTTAAACAGTGGCTCCTTAGTCTCAAAACAAGCTTGTTTCTCTGCACAATGTACTAGCGCTTGACACTATCAGTTCTGGGCAAACAGACCAAAGAGTGTGTTCCTGTTTGGTGTCTGGATAAAAGAACAGAATCTGGATGTCATTAAGTTTGGGCAAGATCACTATATAAGAAATCGTCTAAGGAAATAATGTTGATAGTGTCTAGATAAGATTTTTGTCGGGGGGAAGGGCACACCTGGCAATGCTCAGGAGTACTGAGCCAGCACTCCTGGCTCTGAATTCAGGAATTACTCCTGGCAGTGCTCAGGGACCATATGGGATTCTGGGAATCTAATCTAGGCTTGGCCTCATGCAAGGCAGACGCTAACCCATTACACTTTCTCTCTAGCCCTCGGTAAGCTTTATAACTGAAGTCGTAATACATGCAATTCTGACATAACCAATTAGTAATTCATTTCTTATGTCACTAATATTTACAACATTAAATTATTACAGGGGTCAGAGTAATAATACAGCAAGTAAGATGCTTGCCTTGCATGCAGCTGACCCAGGTTTGATCCCCAGCATCCCATATGGACCCACAGGCAGTACCTGGAGTGATAGCTGATTGTAGAGCTAGGAATTACCCCTAACTCTAAGTACCATCAGTTGTGGCCCCCAAAATAAAAACAAAGCCAAACAAAAAGAAACAGTACTAGCAGCTAGCACTATAAGAGGTCCTGATGTGCCTAGAGTTGAAGTGCCTAGTAGCTTTAAGAGCTACTCACAATCGCGTTTTTTCTTTTGGGGTGGTTTGGAGTTGGGCTCACACTCAACATGCTCAGAGGACCATTTAGTACTGGAAATGGAACCAGGGTCTACTCCTTGCTAGGCCAGTGTCTTAGCCCCTATGTTACTCCATGATCACTGAAAACGTTTAGCTTTCTGAACTGTCTTCTCCCATTCTGGGATGTGAAGCCTAATGTAAGGGTTGCATGGTTCACTTATAATGCCCTGATCCTTGTTCCAGCCCAGTTTCCTTGGGATCACTAACATTCTGATTAGGTTGGAATCTGCCTCTTGTTTCTCTCTGGATTTCTGAGGATATATACTTTCTGTTCCATTCCTCTAATTGGCTCTTTTCAGTATGTCCAATGACATCTTTTATGGCAGGGGTCTCAAACTCAATTTACCTGTGGCCGCAGGAGGCAAAGTCAGGGTGATCCTTGAGTGCAAAATCAGTAGTAAGCCTTGAACATTGGGGGGTATGACCCAAACAACTAAAACAAAACAAAACAAAAAAAGATTCCTCTACGGCAGGGCCACAAAATGTTGTACGGAGGGTCGCTAACAGCCTGTGGGCCATGAGTTTGAGACCCCTGTTTTATGGACTCTGACATTTATTTTGCTCTTCTCTTTTTTATTTTTTAAGACATATGTCATTTGGAGAGAACAAGCAGGCTTTGTAGCAGTGACACATAGTGCAATTCCCTAAAAACTAAGGCCCTTACCTCTAGCACATTCTTCAATCAGGGACCAGTTGATCTTCCCATGTGAGAGCGTGGCAGGGTTTAAGATCTAGATGGTGATGACTTTAAGTCCAATGACTGGTCCAAAGCACCATTTTATAAAAGTAAGCAAGTACATCTCTCCCAAATGCAATACCATAATAAACTGACAGAGAAAAAGAAAACTGGAATGTCTGAAAAATTTATGACCATAGGTTTATGGATTCTGCTTTCAAGATCTTTGAAGGAAAGATCTGGGCCTTTGGTGGTGATGAGGGTGCAGTAACTTTGTACATAAAAGCTATAAAAGTTATCTCTATGGTAACCATGTTACCCAAACTTTAAAAACAACAATAAAAGATTTTTAAAGGAGAGATACTGTCTGTTCCTTGAGGATCCTCTCCAATAAAAAATCATCTACCTTCCCAGAAACTCTTGCCTTTCTTAAACTCACTACCTTGTACTGTGTTTAAATCGATTTCTTTAGGGTCCAATGGTGGCCCCATGATAGAACACCCTCACCTGTGTGAAGCACTCAAATAGAAATAGGTAGTCATTAAAATCCATTTATTTTTATTTTTCCCCCAATGGAAAAAAGAGTTAATACCACTTGCATTGTGAACTCAAAGAATAACATTAGGAGTACAGGGATGTGGGTCAGTGATTGAGCACATGCCAGGTCATGCTTATGTGACCATATGCATATGGGTTCAATCCCTGGCACTATCAAAAATAAATAAAATAAAACACAAAATCAGACTAACATAAAAGTAACTACTTTCATTTTCTTTCTCAAGTGAAATATCTGCATTTCCTGTCTACCAGTTTCAACTACCCAGCCCTTACCCAGCAAATATTCAACTTTTACAAAATATTCTGCAATGGAAGGTCGGTGGTTTGAATTCCGGCATCCCATATGGTCCACCACCACCACCACCACCACCACCACTACCACCGGAGCCTGCCAGGAGAGATTTCTGAGCGTAGAGCCAGTAGTAACCCCTGAGCACTGCCGGATGTGACCCAAAAAACAAACAAAAAAAAATTCTGCAATGTTTATGCTTTTCAAAGTTGGTCCATGGAATTTAGATCATCAGATCTGCTTGCTCTAGGCCAGCAGAGCTACCTAAGTACCTCATGCAGCCTTAGTTTTTTCCACTGGGCTGCCTGAATTCTTTCTCAGCTCCATACAGTAGCAGGGCAGCTGCTTTTTCTGGGTGTTTTCTTACACGGTGTCTTGCTGAGCATCCGTTCTGGTCTAGGTCCCTAATGAACTTGCCCTGTGCTTTGTTATCACTCTTATGATTAGTTCTGCCTCAGAAAAAAGGGACTCACCATTTTAGTGCCAAAAAATAGAACATATGCTGATGTTATTTAAATTTTCTCTTTTTGTTTTTTTCTCTCTGCATAGATACTGGATTTGAGATTCCAGATTTATTTGTGGTGGGCTATGCCTTAGACTACAATGAATATTTCAGAGATCTGAATGTAAGTCTTGCGCATCTTTTGACCCCATTTTCAAAAGAATTTTATAGTGACTTTAACCAAACAAAGTACTGAAATCACAGTAATGACCACTGTCAATTATTAAATATCTTTTTTTGTCAGAAAGATTCAAGACATTCTGTACTCATAATACAAATTAATCCCCACCCTTGTCCCACCTTGTTATGTTAGGATAATGGAAGCAATTCTGATTTATCTCTGTGTTGTATTAAAGAAATAAGGAATTTCATCATGGAACTTTGGATTGATTTTTCTTTAGAGTCCTTTAATATGGTTACCTGCTCATGATTGTAGGCACTATTCAATCATGAGTTGTCAGAATCTGAAATCTGGAAGTTATCGATGACAGGGGTATGCAGCTCAACTCTACTAAAAAGTCAAGAGTAGGACTTCACTACATAGATATATAGATCTTGCTGGGTGTCCCTGATCAGTGCAGATTACCAAAAGTGCACCATACAGGCTCTATATGCAAAACTAACAAGACAATTAGTGTCTAAAACCAAAATACAGAGTTCATGGTCTGGTGGGCTTGAGCCACTGAGCAAACAGAACCTGTTCCCACTGTGAAATACCCTAGTATTTTACCAGTCAGTCACATTGTTTGGTTTATGTTAACTTCTCTCTACTTCTATTATCAAAATATTTGGTCACATTTTTTTTGCTGTCCAAAAAGGGTCCAATAAAAGTCCATATATTGTTCACCATGGCTGTTTTCCCATTTACCGGGAAAGTTGTCATCTTCCCATTTGGAAATATATCTCTGAACTGGTGAATATTCTGCTTTTCTGGTGGTTGCAGATCTAGGAAGGCAGAGTCAGATTAAGACTCAGAACAGTGAAGAAATGCTTGTCCAGCATTTGTATGAGGTTGAGATTGTATTTGCTTGAGGTTGAACAAACACACTTGTATGTGCTGGCACACACATCACTACATAAACACCTCTCTAGAGAAACATGACCATAGAATTTCATTAGAAGATGGCATTATTCTATTATCATCACTTCACATTCTCTGTGACTTATATTTCATAAAGGATTTAGTGTATTTACATTTTTTCTTGTTTCAGCACATTTGTGTGATCAATGAACATGGCAAAGAAAAATATCGAGTTTAAAGAAGTAAAGTCTCGCCATCGAAGTTCCAGATAACACCATACTTACAGCTGTGTTCATCACCTCAGGAATATTCACTCAGAAGAACAGGAAATGGGGGGAAAGGTCTTACTGGGAATGCTTCCTTTTCTGAGATTCTCATATAAAGAGAACTCAAGATTCCAAAAGAAAGTGAAAATGATGCTTTTATTTAAGTTGTTCCAATTTAACCATTCTGCTCAGTGACTCCCAGGTTCGAGCTATATGCCTCAGTCTTACACTAGAGCTTCTTTTGTTTGCTAGTCATGCTGCTTTATTACTGTACCCCCACCTCATTCCTCAAATATTTCTCACTTCATTTTTCTGTACACTTCATTTTGCTAATATTTGGCCATCTTAAGAAGCAGGAAGTGTTTTAAGTTAAGCTCAGGGCACAGAACCTGGTAAAACAACTCGCTCTTGATACAGTAAAGGGAGAGAAAGGACAATTTAATATACATTTGTTTGTGCATGTCTGACAGGCCGTTATTATCTGCTTTGACAAAAGCCTTTCTGAACAGCAGTGGACAATGAATTTTAATGATGTTATGAAATGAGTCTTAGCTGGCTGCTCTTGATTGGAGCTTCCGGTATGTGATAACAGTGTGTCATGTATGCATGGATGTACTCAACTGTATTTAATCCTCTGAATTTCAATTAGATAAAAACAATGGTAGCATGGCACTCATTTCTAAGCTGCATCCTTTTATTCATGTAGGACAAGAGCAAATGGCAGAATTGGTGGGGGAGGAGAAAGTGTTTTCCATGCTCCAAATTGAACAAGTTTATGTTTTCTCTTTTTTTTTTTTTTTAATATAAATTTTTATTTTGATCATAGTGGCTTCCATATTGTTGACCATAATATTTTAGGTACATATTTACATAAAATCAGGGGGGGGGATTCCCATCGTCAAATTGTCATCCCTACGCCTCCGTTTCTATCCTACCTCCCTTTTCCTTTTCCCTCACCCCAGGGCGGCTAGAATATGTGGTCCCCTCTGTATCTAACCCACTACTTAGTAGTCTTGCACCTGTTTGGTCCTGATGCCTCCCTTATTTCCCCCTCATATCTGGAGTCAGGACTAGCTAGTTCAAGTTTGCGTGGTTTTGTTTTAAAGGAGAAAAAAGCAATAAACTGGGGTAAGAGTCTAATACCCCGGAAAATGGGCGGAGTCCTTCTAAAGGCTCTCATCATCAATCTGGGAGATGGAGAAAAAGTAGGTGAAACACTCCACTAGTACCAAAAGAAGTGTCAAATATCCAGTGAGGGCTCCAGCATATCGATAAGCACCACACAGAGCAGACAAAACAAACAACAAACAAGTAGAAAAAAAATAAAACAAAAACAGACAAACAAAAATCACGCCATGGTCTTGAATTAAGAAACAATGGCATAGCACATAACGAAAGAGAAGAAAGGAAGAGAAAAAAATAAATAAATAAAAAAAATAAGTATAATTGGGGACTACACTTTCAATAATCACACCCAAACAGAGAAATCGACCAAAATAGATTGGTAAATCAAAAATAATAATAACAATAATAAATGAAGGTAATATATATATTTATATCAAAAAAATAACCAAGGTTTTGTGCTTTTTGTATTTTTGTTTTTTTCCCTCCTGCACTGGCACAGTAAATATTGGGGTCATTCGAAAAAGAATTCACTTGGCCTAAGAGATATGGGATTTCTCCGTCCTTGGAGCATACTGTCATGGGATCAACTCTAGACATTGCTCAGGATCCTTTACTTTCCCGGTGGTGTTTTTTTTTTTTTTCTTTCTTTTTTTTTTATTTGCATCACAGTATGATTAAGTATTTTCTGAAACATAAGCAGAAATTGAACTGTTTTGCAAATGGCCTTATCAAACTGATCCTATAATCTAATATAAAAAAATAAGCAGACTTCAGAAAGTTTTTTGAATAACAGTTTTTAAAAGTTTTTCTAGTCTTATGAGATATTTTTAATCTATAGGGCTTTCTATGAAAATAAACCAAGTACCAGTAGCTGTTCCCTTTTTACTTTCCTAAAAGGAACAAATACACAATAAATAATGAAGCAGTCTTTGTTTGGTTCCAAACTGTATGTGCTGTATGTTACTAGATTCTAGCAGTCCTTTAAACTAATAAAGTAATAAGAAAATGTGTTACATTTCATAACCGCCTACTGTTTTTCTTCCGCCTTAATTATTTTTATATACTTTCAGACCACTTAAATGTGTGGGAAACAGTAGCCTTATAATATACTACTGCCTGTATCTACCCTGTGGCTTTATTTTTTGTTAACCTGGATTCAGTCCAATATATACCCCTACTATAAGCAAACAATTAAGCTGGCCTAGATCTGCAATTATTTTTCCTTCCTCCTTCAGCTAGGTTGTATGAACAAGAAATTTTAGTTGTTAAAGATATTCCTACATATCTTTGTGTCCCAGTAAGAAGAGATAATAAACCATACTTGGACATCTGGAGAGAGAAATAGTGGAAGAAATTCCTTCTTCATCTTGTTCTACACCACAGTATCCAAGTTAAAGATTGATGATTCATTCTGACCAGTTTCTTGAACTACCAAAATTAATGCTTTAAATATGATTTTTTCACTAGGCCATATTTATGTCAGAAGACCTAGAAAAATTTAAACACATAACTGATCTTAATGTGAAACTATCCATAAATTACCTATTACTAATGAGCTTTCTTTAGCATGTTGTATTTCAGTAAATAACATTATTACTATATTTGAGGAGTCTTGAAAATGAAATGAATCTGCTTTGCCAGATTTTGAGAACATGTAGGAGTTTTAATGTAAGAGAAAGAAATCATTTTATGTAGACTGTTGATCAAACCTGCAATGTTGTTTCATTAGACAGTGTCTTGATGGTGATAATCAAGAATATTTTAGGAAAAATAGTATTTTTCTTCCTTTCATCTTGTAAAACTCTTTTTTTCGAGCTAGGAAGTTGGCCACTATGATTATGCACAGGTACTACTCCTGGCTCTATGCTCGGGGGATCACTGTTGCTGCTTGGGAATCATATCTAGGAATATGCTAGGAATAAGTCAGTCCATGCAAAGTAAGGTGCCCATAACACCTATACTCTCTGAATCTCTTCTTGCAAAACTCATTAATTCGTCACCTTCTTGATTTTTATTTCCTCTAACCTAAAAATGTAGGGCCAGGGAATTATATGGCAGTTAAGGTGGGCTAGATACCCAGAACTTCATATTATCATCCCAAGGAGTGTATGAATGACCCCCGAGCACAGAGCCAGGCATGGCACCAAATACCACCAGGCCTCCAACCCCTGCCCCCCAAAACTAACATCTCAATTCCTCCACCCAATTGCCTGATAATTTTGGTGACATCCCTATCTCCATTATATGGTGTCTACTGTTTGTGGATGGCATATTGGGATGCACATTGTCAGTATATGATTATGGTAATTAGTATATAAACTATATTGGTATTATAGTAAACATAGTAAATCTATCATATTGGGATCAGAGCTATAGCAAGGAGTTTATAATACTTGCCTTGCCTACAGTTGACACTAATTTGATCTCTAGCACCACATGGACTCATGAGCACCACCAGGAATGACTCAGAGCACAGAGCTGTGAGTAACCCTAAGCACCTGAAAATTGAGTCCAAATCTGCTCTTCCCAATAATATATACTATATTACACTGAAACATTAATCAGTTTAACACTTTATAAACAATGTTCTGTTATATGATTTGTTTTCATTTTTGATGGGGGGGGGTTGTTGGGTCACACCCAGTAGTGCTCAGGGGCCACTTCTGCTCTATGCTCAGAAATCGCTCCTGGCAGGCTCAAGGACCATATGGGATGCCGGAATTCAAACCACAGTCCCTCTGCATGCAAGGCAAATGCCCTAACCCCATGCTATCTCTCCGGCCCCCCGTTATATAATTTTTAGTGCCAATAACTTATGAATTATTTGTTTTAGTAAACACTTTTTTTTCAATATTAAACTACTTTATTTAAGCACCATGATATACAAACACTGATAGTAGTTGGGGATTCAGTCATTAACAGAACATTTCCCCCTTCACCAGGTGCAACATTTTTTCCCCACCACCCAATTGCCCCCCTCACTTCCTTCCCATCCCTGTTTAGTAAATACTTTTTAAAACCATATATCTATGAAGTAGGGTACTAACCCACATGGCTTTACAATAAGCATTACTCAGTCTGATTTTGTCTAGTCCTCATAATATTGAGTGGGACCAGAGTAGGTTGACTAGTAGGAGAAAATGATGTACTTTATTTTAACAATCCTTTTGTTCTGTCATCTGAAGACTATTCATCAATAACCTGACAGAAATGACTTGCCTCCATAACAATTAGGTAGGTGTACAAATCCTCATAGTAGCATTTAAAAAAAGAGCTATCAAAGGACAGTGGGTAGGGTATTTTACCTTGCAGTATCAGATCCAGTTTATTTCTTGGCACCCATAATGCACCAGCATCCTGCCAGGAATGATTTCATGTGTAGAGCCAGAAGTAAGCCCTGAGCATACCAGGTGTTGGCCCGAAGCAACAATAAAGAGCTGATCATGGGACCGGAGAAAGAGCATAGAGGTAAGGCACTTGCCTTGCATGCAGAAGGATGGTGGTTCAAATCCCAGCATCCCATAGGGTCCCCCGAGCCTGCCAGGAGTAATTTCTGAGCATAGAGCAAGGTGTAACCCCTGAGCGCTGCTGGGTATCACTCAAAAACCGAAACAAACAAACAAACAAACAAACCTGATCATGAGTATAACAAGGCATCTTGTGAAGGGCTTAAGCTTGGACACTTCTTTTGTAGAGTCTTCATGAAGTATTTGGCTATAACTACCACCAGAAACTCTATAACAGTTCTCTTGACTGAAAATTTAGCACAGAAATCAGAGATAGGAATTGACATCTAGATTTTAGTTAATGAACTAGCTAAGAGAGAGACATTAAGAATCCAAAAAGCGGGCCCGGAGAGATAGCACAGCGGCGTTTGCCTTGCAAGCAGCCGATCCAGGACCAAAGGTGGTTGGTTCGAATCCCGGTGTCCCATATGGTCTCCTGTGCCTGCCAGGAGCTATTTCTGAGCAGACAGCCAGGAGTAACCCCTGAGCACTGCCGGGTGTGGCCCAAAAAAAAAAAAACCAAACACACACACACACACACACACACACACACAAAAGAATCCAAAAAGCTTTGCTTCAAGCCCAAAAATGAGCCAATGCTATTGGATTGCTGAATCAATATTCAGCACACATGGAGCTAGAACAATACTACAGTGGGTAGAGTGTTTGCCTTGCATGGGGCCAACCTGGGTTTGATCCTCAGCAACCCATATGGTACCGGAGCCCACCAGGGCTGATTCCTGAAAGCAATGCCATATGCACTGCTGCCAATTAATTGTGGCCCCAAATCCAAAATTAAATACATAAATGTTCAGCATACACACAGGTCTCAGTCGGTTTTAAGAACACTATAGAAAGTGTGTCTGCAGGGGCAAGTGTGATATTATAGGGAATAGGGCATTTGACTTACATAGCTGAGTTTAATCTCTGGTATTCCATAAGGTCCCCTGCATCCTGCCAGGAATGATTCCTGAGTACAGAGCCAAGTGTAAACTGGGTATAATAAATAAATAATTTTAAAGGAGAAAGTGCTTCTACACACACTTGCTTCATTTTGGGGGGGCACCTCTGCCCGTTGGTGGGAGAAGAAAAAAGAGGCCTGGCCAGAGGGCTTAGAATAGTTTGCAAAGCTTATACTCAGCTTCTTGAGCTATCTCTCTCTGCATAATCAAAGAGAAGAAGAGATGATGAGAAATAAAAAGAAATACACAAATCAGTATTCCTGATTCCAGTTGTGAGGTCATTGAAATCCTTGGAATTTCCAGGGCTGGGAGTGTCTTTGATTATTCATACCCATCCCCTTTGATCACACCAGGGCTTATGCTAATGGAGTGACTTGATTTGAAAGCTCAACATAGCCTCAGGAGGGGATTGGTCACCAAAAAGTCTGCATAATTAGAGGGTAGAATTTCTCAGCCCCACCCACTGACTTGTCTTGTTTTTAATGTATTGTTATAGTTATAAAGTATAGACAAAGAAAGGTATAAAATGAGGAATAAGGATTAATTCCATTTCTAGGCTTATGGAATACAGCAGAAGCTGGTAGAAAAGTTAAAATCATTAGATAGGGATTAGAATAGGACAAAGAATAAAATGCAGCCCTGGTTTGATCCACAGCACTGCAGATGGTGTCCAGAGCACCACCAGAGGTCACTCCTGAGCACAGAGACAGGAGTAAGCCCTAAGCACCATGGGTGCCCCCTCACGCACTTCACCCCCTTGCCTAGATAGCATTTCTTTTTTTTTGGGGGGGGGGGTCACACCCGGCAGCACTCAGGGGTTACTCCTGGCTCCAGGCTCAGAAATCGTTCCTGGCAGGCTCGGGGTACCATATGGGATGCCTGGATTCTAACCAATGACCTTCTGCATTAAAGGCAAACGCCTTACCTATCTCTCCAGCCCAGGATAACATTTCTTTTCAAACCTTTTTGAAGGGAGGCCACATCCAATGGTGCTCAGGGCTTAGTTCTGAGACTTTGCTAAGGAGTGACCTCTGACAGTGCTGAGAGGACCATGTGTGGATGGGAAGGAGCCTGTGTGGGACTCATGAAAGGCAAGCACCTATGTCTTTCTCTCTGACCCATCTTTAAAAATTGTTTTAAATGCAACAGTGAACATTTCACAGCTCCAAAACATTACAAAAAGCTCCATAAAGGTCCAAAATCATGATGAGTAAAAACAGTAACCCAGGGGCCAAAGGTAGGGTGTTTGCCTTGCATGCAGAAGGATAGTGGTTCTAATTCCTGCATCCCATATGGTCTCCTGAGCCTGCCAGGAGCGATTTCTGAGCATAGAGCCAGGAGTAACCCCTGAGTGCTGCCCTGTGTGACCCAAAAAAAAAAAAGAAAAAGAAAAGAAAAAAGAAACCAATTTGCTAAAGCCAGTTTTTGTTTGAAGGATTTATCATGGACTCAAAGGCCTGGGGTCAGGAAGAAAATTCAAAGAGCTTGGACCTGGCAATAGCAGCCAGGACACAACTTCCATGACTGCTAGATTTCCCAAGGCCCTGCTGGCCCCTTGCACTCTTGGCTCCATCAGTACAGGCCAATATTACCAGGAGTTGCACCTGGACCCCCTGAGTACTAGGTCAGAGAGACATAAAAGAGAAAGAAAAAGCTAGGTAAAGGTTTCTGCAAGATCAGAGAGCATGTGAACCAAGAGTTCTGGCTGTTGCTGTCTGCAAAGCTCAAGGGCTATGGCCGAGATTAAGCAAAGCAGCTATACCTTGGCTACCAGTCCAGCTTCTAGGGGAAATGGGAGTTCTTGGTCAGGCATCTGTATCTTGAAAACTTCCCGAGGAAATGACTGAGATTTTTCTTAAGACTATACAAGCACCTCGGAAGCTTCCGCCCTTTCTAGCTTCTTACAGTTTAAACCCACCACCACCACCACCACCACCACCACAGGAATTTCCCCATCACAAATATCTTGTCCATTGAATTGCTTCTTGGTATCTGCCTCTCAGAAGACCCAGACGAACACAACAGCATTGGTGGTGAAGCTAGGTGAAGTTGAGATTTCATTTTGACCAGTTTAGAAGATGCAAGAGGGAAAAGCTAGAATCCACGCCAGTTTGAGAGACTGAAGTGGAAACAACCATCGCCCAAAATGAGATCAATGAATAAATTAATGCAGACAAATCTCAACCTGACAAAGATGTTGTCATTCTCACACAGAGTCTTAAAAAAAATAAAAACTCAAACCAGAGGGCTAAAAAGATATTACAGTGGGTAGGCAGCTTCCCTTATACATGGCACACTATATGGACCCCTGAGTCCATTCCTAGACATAATCCCTGAGCATAGAGTAAACAGTAAGCCCTGAGCACCTTCGTCATGGTCTAACGCCCAAAAAACTTCTAAAGTAAAAACAATCAACAAAATCGCACAAGTCAGTCTCTCTCAAAACTTTATGTACAGAGATCATGAGAAATACTTCCTTAAAAACTCGGGTCAGGGGCTGGAGTGGTGGTGCTAGAGGTAAGTCACTAGCTTAGGATGGACTTCGGTTTGATCCCCCAGTGTCCCATACGGTCCACCAAGCCAGGAGTGATTTCTGAGTGCATAGCCAGGAATAACCCCTGAGCATCACTAGGTATGCCCCCCCCCAAAAAAAAACTAACTAACAAATAACTCAGTTCAACAAGCAGCTATCCCAGAGCACTGCTGGGTGTGACCCAAAAACCCAAAACCCAAAACAAAACAAAACAAAAAAAAAAAACAGGGGCCCGAGAGATAGCATGGAGGTAAGGCATTTGTCTTGCATGCAGAAAGACGGTGGTTCGAATCTCAGCATCCCATATCCCATATGGTCCCTCGTGCCTGCCAGGAGCTATTTCTGAGCGTAGAGCCAGGAGTAACCCCTGAGCACTGCTGGGTGTGACCCAAAAACCAAATAAATAAATAAATAAAAATAAAAACACAAAAACAAAAACAAGCAAGCAGCTATCACTTAACTTTATAGGGTTAATTTACAAATGGAACAGAAAACAAAATTACAAAGCTATACAATAAATCTCAACCAATTATCCAGAACATCAAGACCCAAAACAGTCGCAAACTTTGAAACCAAATACAGAAGCACTTAAGAATAAACCCTAGGGGCCAGATAGATAGCATGCCTTGCACACGGCAGACTCAGAACAGATCTGGGTTCTATCCCTGGCATCCCATCTGGTCCCTCGAACCAAGAGCTATTTCTGAGTGCATAACCAGGAATAACCAGGGGTGTCACCAGGCGTAATTCTAAACAAACAAAAAAAAAAAGAATAAACCCTAGAAAACATGTAAAAGACTTCTACACTAAAATCGCAAGAAATACTGAGAACCATCAAAAATTTGAATAAATAAATATTTAGTGTTCTAGAGCCAGAATTTATAATCATAATGAAATGCTAATTTCCCATAATCTATAAAATCAACACAGCCTTAAACAATAATCTATATATTTTAATACATTTTAAAATTGAATTGAAAATGTATATGAAAATAAGCCAAAAAGTCCAGAACTACTTTTTGTTGTTGTTTTGGGGCCACATCTAGGGATTACTCCTGGGTCAGGATTTATTCTTGTTTATGCATTCAGGTATTTTACCCCTGGTAGTGCGCAGGAGACAATAAGAGGTGCCAGGGATTGCACGTGGGTCAATCATAAGCAAGCAAATGCCTTATTCACTGTACTTTATTTTGTGGTTTTGTTTCTCAAAATGACTTTGATAAAAGTTGACACAAGCTAAACATAAATAAACAGAAATTAAGAAAGTATAGGGGGAGCGGAGCGATGGTACAGCGGTAAGGCACACAGCCAATATAGGACAGACCCCAATTCAAATCTCTGGCATCCTCGAGCCTGCCAGGAGCGACTTCTGAGCACAGAGTCAGGAGTAACTCCCGTGCACTGCCAGGTCTGACCCCAAAACAAAAACAAAATCAAAAAAAAAAAAAAAAAGAAAAGTATAGGGACTGGAGCAATAGTATAATAGTATGCTTTGCACATGGCTGACCCACATTTGATTCTCAGCATCCCATATGAACCCCCAAGCTCTTCAAGAGTAATTCCTGAGCACAGAACCAGCAGTAACCTATAAATACCAACCCCCACAAAAAGTATAAATATGATTTTTTCAAACATACATTTCTGGGGGCCAGGATTTTGCCTTACAAGGGGCCACCCTGGGTTTGAGTCCTAGCACCACTTATGTATGGTTCCCTGAGCTCCACCAAGAGTGACCTCTGAGTGCAGAACTAGGAATAAGTCCTCACTATAGGTAAGACCACACCACAGCATACAAAATCAAACAAGAAAGGCATACACACAGCAAATTAGCACATGGAAAGATACTCAACAACGTTGTTAGTAGTGAAATACAAATTTAAACCAAGAGATAATACTATTTTGTTATTGTTGTTTTGGACTACACCAAGCAATGCTCTGGGTTTACTTCTGGCTCTGCACTCAGGAATTACTCCTGATAAGACACAGGGGATCCTATGGGATGCTGAAGATTAAACTCAGTACAGCAGCAGAGAAGGCCAACACCATACCCACTATACTATCACTCTGGCCTTAAGAGAAAATAATATTGACCTCTGAGTATAATAGAAATTAATAGGATTTATCCTACTGAATATTGTCATAGACTTGGAACAATTGATCTCATACACTTCTAATAAGACTCTAAAATAAGACAACCAGGGCCAGAGAGAGAGAACAGTGGTAGGGCATTTTCATTGCAAGCAGCTGATCCAGGACGAATGGTGGTTCGAATGCCGGCATCCCATATACTCCCCCAAGCCTGCCAGGAGCGATTTCTGAGTGCAGAGCCAGGAGTAACCCCTGAGCATAGCTGGGTGTGGCCCCAAAACAAAACAATAAAAGAGACAATCATGCTGAAAACCAATTTGGTTGTTTCTTAAAAAGCTAAATTTGACAGTCAGAAAATAACTCAGAAGTCAGGCATAAACCATGAATTTGGTCCTGGCACTCCATGGCCCCCAATCACCAGTGGGGTATCCCTGGTGACCTCCAATACTGCTGAGTCTGAGCAGTGAGGCATCACTGGGCCTTGGTATAAATATGTAGCTAAGTATCTCAGAGAGGGCCCCTGGGTATTGTTTGAGAAGCTCCCACCAATAAAAAAATAAAAGTTGACTATGCACTTTCTATACTCTGTCCATTCTTATTCTAGATGTTTCCCGTGAGAAAATATTTATCTAAAAATAAAACACATGCATGGTCAGAGCAATTTTGCTCATAATGGCCCAAACTAGAAACAGGACAAATGTCCCTCCACACAGATGTCCTACAGATAAAGCCTCACCATTGGTGATACAATAGAACACGCCAGCAACAGAAACAGAATGAGCTGTTGTTGCAAGCCAAGCCACGGGTGAATCTCAAAAATAAGTATGCTGAATGAAAGATGCCAGACAGAAAGAGAAAAATGTCATTCTGTACCTCAATTTTCAGAAAATGCAAATCAATGCAAAGTAATAGAACGTCCATCAGAGACTGCCTGGGGGTAAGAGATGAGAGAGAGTCAAAGCAGAGAATAAAGATTACAGGGGCAGGGGGAGCATTTTTTAGAATTGAATTATCTCAGTTGTGCAGATGGCTTTAAGTGTGTGTGTGTGTATAGAATAGATCAAAATCTACACTCTAGATATGGGCAGTTATTGCATTTTTAACTGTACATCAATAATGCTGTTAAAATAAGACAAAGCAGGGCTGGAGAGATGCATGGAGGTAAGGCGTTTGCCTTTCATGCAGGAGGTCATCGGTTCGAATCCCGGCGCCCCATATGGTCCTCTGCCTGCCAGGAGAAATTTCTGAGCCTGGAGCCAGGAATAACCCCTGAGTACTGCCGGGTGTGACCCAAAAAACACAATAAATAAATAAATAAATAAATAAATAAATAAATAAATAAATAAATAAATAAATAAATAAATAAAAAAACAAAGCAATATAATTTCAAATTTGATTATAAACATTATGTGCATAACATTATGATGCATTACATCATATGCATCATATTATCAATCCTTTGATATTATTAGCCCTTTTGTAGCTATTTTCTTTTCTTTTTAGTTATTTTATAGCTATGGAGGATTGGGAGGAGACACATTTGCTGATCCTCTGTGGGTCATTCCCTGCATGGAGGCTGTGAGGTGCCAGGGATTGAACTTGGGCCTCCCACATGCCAAGTAAGTGTTCCAGCCCTCTGGACCATCTCCCAGGCCCTTTTCACTATTTTAAGTCTTGTCCCTGATGTGCAACAGCTGACCCAAGACCCAAGTGAGACTTTCCAAAGTAAGTTCATATGATAAACACCAGTAAGGTACAATTGCTTATTTTTAGACTTAAATTAAGAAATATGGGACAGGGCTCAGGGCAGGGAACCCCCCTTGGGCGCCTGACAGGGGTGGCTCCTGTGCGAAGGTCGCCCCCTGTGAAATTAGAAAATTAAAAAAAAAAAAAAAGAAATGTGGAAGCCAGAGTGATAGCTCAGTGGTAGGGCATCTGCCTTGCAAGCAGCCAACCTGGGTTAGACCCTGATTTGATCCCTGGAATCCCATATGGTCCCCCGAGCTTGCCAGAAGTGATTCCTAAGTGCAGAGCCAGGAGTAACCTCTGAGTACCACCAACTGTGGCCCCAAAACAAACAAATAAACAAAAAAGAAATATAAAATTGGAGTTTTAGTATTTTTTGCTCTGCCTGATGTGTGCCGCAGAAAGTAGGAACTGAGCCATTTAGCTCTGTCACCTGCCCTCAGCTCACTCACTGATGGACACAAAATCAGTGTTGATTATTTGCTGACCTTAGGAAGAAAGCCTAAGGAAGGGTTTGGCTTTGTTTGGTTTTGTTTGGGTTTTGTCCTGTTGACCTGAGTTCATCTAACCCTTTCTAAAGGAATGGCAAGCTTTTAAAAAGCCAGGTTAAGCCAAGAATATGGCTCCCAACTCCACCGGTGTACCTCTAAGCACTGCCAGAAGTAACCCCCACAACAATAAAAATAAAGATAAGTAAAAAATTAAAGCTAGGGCGTTGGCTACAAAACAGGAGTTAGGATGCAGGCTTACTCAGCCGCTTGACTCCATGTCAGTGCCCTGCCACCTGGTTTCCCAAGCATCATCAAATCTTGGGCCTTTGCCCTGTACTGCTGGTCATGCTAGCCAAGTATCCAAGAAATGATCCCTAGGCCTTGAGCATCATGCTTAATAGCTCCATCACGTGCCAAAATATAAGTAAATAAATTAAATCAGCAAAACTCAACATAGATTATAAAGGAGAGCCCAAGCATCACTAAGAATAAAAGTGCAAGTAGGGTCTAGAGAGGTAGCAGAGCAGTAGGGTGTTTGTCTTGTACACAGTCAATCCAGGACGGTGATTTGAATCTCAGCATCCCATATGGTCCCCAGTGCCTGCTAGGAGTGCTTTCTGAGCAGAGCCAGGAGTAACCCCTGAGTGCCACCGGGTGTGACCAAAAACAAACCAAAAAAGTGAAAGTAGAACCAACTGTATTATGAGTAATCTATTTGCTCAGTGTTTAAATAAAGTAATTAATTATAAAAAGTAAAGGAAAAAATCAAAGTGAAAGTAGGTCTCTAAAGAGAGAATAGATACACTTAGAAAAAAATTAGAAAAAAAATTTAAAAATGAGAAAAAAAAGAGAAAGAAATTAAGATTTGCCAAGAGGTTGAACTGGGAAACAGAGTGCACATGAGGGTCTATCTCATGCACCACAAGGTTTGTTGTGTATAGCACTGAAGACCCCTGAGCACCTACAGAGTAGCCTGAGTGGTCCCTTCACTCAGACCTTGGCATTGAATCACCAGGTGCAGTCCCTAGGCCTCCTGAACACAACTGGGAATGTCCTCCTATCACCAAAAATATAAATTAATTAATTAATTAAATTTAAAAAATGCTAGGACTGGGGCCAGAGTGTAGCACAGTAGGTAGAGCATTTGCATTGCAAGTGGTTGACCTGGATTTGAATCTCTCAGCATCCCATTTGGTTCCCCCAAGCCTGCCAGGAGTGATTTCTGAGCATAGAGCCAGAAGTAAAACCCTGAACACCATCGAATGTGGCCCAAAACAACAACAACAAAATAGAATTATAGGCCTGGCTGGAGCTAGTGGGGGCTGTCAGAGTTTGCTTCAGTGGTAGAAGGGTTGAAGGCTGAAAACAAATCTAGAGATTCCCAATGGAAACCAGGATGAAAGAGATTCAGTGGGGCCGGCGAGGTGGCGCTAGAGGTAAGCGCCTTGCAAGTGCTAGCCAAAGAAAGGACCACGGTTCGATCCCCCGGCGTCCCATATTGTCTCCCAAGCCAGGGGCAATTTCTGAGTGCATAGCCAGGAATAACCCCTGAGCATCAAACGGGTGTGGCCCGAAAAACCAAAAAAAAAAAAAAAAAGAGAGAGAGATTCAGGGCCTGCGATGGTACCTGGACTTATGTGGACACAGGAAGTAATTTTTCTCAGTCTTCTCTCTGATCAGACACTGTAAAACTGAATTTTATATATAGAGAGAGATATATATGTATAAACATATACATATCTTTTTAAAGGTTTCTATCTGAGCTTTAGGGGCTGCAGAGAGAAAGTGGAAGCAGGGAGTCTTGGATGATGCTATAGAATTTCCAAGTCATTCCAACTGTATGAAGAAGCTCTTTGAATTCTTCTAAATGAGCAAAGAGTCAAAGGCATCTTCTCTGGTGTTGGAAATGGCCATGCCAGTGAGAAACTGCTGTCAGTTCACACGTAATCAAGAATTAAACTTGAGATTATCAACAGCTGAGTGATTTCCACAGCATTTTAAATTAATGGGCCCAAATGTAGATCGGTTATTTGTTGGGTTTGTTTTTATATCACACTATCTGAATTCAACCAGTCACTGCAGTGACATCTATTTTCAGTATCATTCATGTTTATGGCTTAAATGGTGCTTTGAAGATTGACACTGAAATTTCCGTTCTACCCAGAATCTACATGTTCTCATTTCATAACATTGTTTATTACACATACCACAATGTGCTTTAATTAAAGGAGCTGCTAAACTTTGCTTAACTGTGGTTGCACCCCATGACTCATCAGCTTTCTTTTTCTTTTTTCTTTTTTAAATCCAACAACATCTGGTAGCTTATATAAGAAGAGAGGATGTTCTTTACAATTAGGGACTTTTCTGGACAACATGTTTCTGCACTTGGCAGCCTTCCACTTTTCTCTGAGTTGTTCTCTTCATGCAGACAGAGCCTGGCATCTGAATTTTCCCTCTGAAGATGAACACATGCAGAAGTTGGGTCTAACATTACACAGTAAGTGTGTTTAATAACTGGCTTCTAAAAGTCTTCTACTAATTTGTTCCAAGTTGGTCATTGAAAAATGAAAGCAAGAAATAATCTTGAATGAATGAGAAACAAGCAAAATATCTGTCTTCGACATGACACACACAGAATAATTTTTCTTTGGGGGGGATTTTTCTAATGTGTGATCTTCTTTCCTCTCTTGGATAACCACTAAAAAGATTAACACAATATACTGCAAATGGATCTCAAAAAAAAAAAAAGATGTTTTCTCTCCCAGATGTTTTTCATATCCTTTTTGACTCAATCATTCAGACAGAGATAAACTGTGCACCATCATCATACTGCTAAAGTTTCTTGAAAGTTTTCCCTGTTGTTTTTTCTTTATGTTCCTATTTCAATTTGGTCCTTTGACCTTGACCTTTGAAATGGAAATGGAAAAAATAGACTTGTTATTTGCAACAGGAATTACATTCACTGAAATGGTATCTTTTCGATTTCTCTACTTACTGTTTCCTCAAACAGAAAGGAGTAACTTCAACGACTAATTCTCTTACTGGGTTTGATTTTCCATTTTGCTGGGTGGGGGAGAGGATGGCTCATTATTTTTGAACAATAATGTATAATGAAATTATTACTCATTTTGGTCCTTAATAGTATTAAGATAAGTTTTAGAAAAAGATGTTGACATCAGGGGCCGGCAAGGTGGTGCTAGAGGTAAGGTGTCTGTCTTGCAAGCGCTAGCCAAGTTGAATCCCCTGGCATCCCCCCAAACCAGGGGCAATTTCTGAGCACGTAGCCAGGAGTAACCCCTGAGCATCAAACAGGTGTGGCCTGAAAAAACAACAACAACAACAAAAGATGTTGACATCAAATATAAGTTCATATTTATTCTCAATAAAGTATTGTTCAACAAAAGCTTTTTTATATTTTGCTTGGGTGGAATTGTTCTGGCTTCCTAATAAACTCAAATTTTAGTGGTTATAAGGTTTTAATTTTGCCTTTTCAACCTTGATTCGAAAAGATTTTATTAAAGATTAAGTATTGTCAGTATTTCCAATTAAAAAAAATAATTTTGACTAAAAGTCATTTGTTTAGGGGCCGAAACAATGGCACAGCAGTAGGGCGTTTGCCTTGCATGCGACTGACCCAGGATAGACCGCAGTTCGATCCCCCAGTGTCCCAGGTATAATTCCTGAGCATATTGCCAGGATTAATTCCTGAGTGTCACCAGGTGTGGCCCAAAAATCAAATAATAATAATAATAATAATAATAATAAAGGTCACTTGTTTGGAAGAGAGGTACACATAGTTGAAGATGCTTACATAAAAATTCTCTGAGGTTGAGCCGTAGTGGTAGCGCTTGCCTTGTACATGGCTGGCCCAGGACGAATGGGGGTTCGATCCCCAGCATCCCATATGGTCCTCTGAGCCAGGAGCGATTTCTGAGCACAGAGCCAGGAGTAACCCCTAAGTGCTGCCAGGTGTGGCCTCCCAAAATATTTCTCTGAGATTTTAGCAGAGCTTTAGAAGTTAGTGATGTTTGAAAGGGTCACAATATCTGCCTTCACTGATTTCCATCCCTCAAGAGACCTGCAATCACTTCATTCTTCTCTATGCAGTGCAGTAGCCCAAGTTAACTATTTGTATGAATCTCTGTAGCCAGGGGTGGAAGAAGCAACCCAGTGTCGACAGATGGACAGATGACTGAATGCACAATGTGGTTTATACACACAATAGAATGCTATTGAGCCTTTAAAAGAAATGAAATCTGGTCCCATTGTGAATCAATCTTGCTGGATAAATCTTGAGGATGTTGTGCTGAGTGGATGAATCTTGAGGATGTTGTGCTGAGTGGATAAATCTTGAAGATGTTGTGCTAAGTGAAATAAACTGGTTACAGAAGAACAGCACTGTCTGATTCCCTCACACACAGCCCCTGAATAATTGGATTCATAGAAGCCAAAAGCACAACAGTGCTGTCAGGGGCAGAGGGAGTGGAAACAGAGAGATAATTGTCGGAGGGACTCTGGGGTTTCGTATCACAAGATGGGAAGAGCTCCGGGAGATGAAGTCCAGGCCATTTTGTACCTTTTGAGTTTGCTTAATTGCCCCTCCCGGATGTTTCAGCTGAGGCTGTGAAAGTGGGACATGAAAGTGTTGTTAGGTTGACAGAAGAGGTCAGGGCAACTGATTGAAGGCTATTGGCACTTTAGTGGTAGACAAAATATGTGTTGACAGTATACCCCTAAACATGAACTCTTGGAAACCAATATAGCCTACATAAAAATAAAATCAAATAAAAATTAAAAACTGAACCTAAGTTTAAATGGTGACAAGTTTTAATGTCATTTTTGTTTTTCATTGTAATTAGAAATAAGAGAGAGAAATTGTACAAGGGTTAAGGTACTTGCCTTGCAAGTGGCCAACCCTATTTAATCCTCTGAGAACTCCAGCGAGTGTACTCCAAGTGCAGAACATGAGTAGCCCTGATCACTGCTGAAAATTATAAATAAATAAATTGATAAGTAAAAAATCACCCCCTCTTCAAAAAGAAATGAAATCCTTAAGGTTTGCTTTAGAATTTCCCATTGTGGCAGAAAAGGCATGAAAACTTGTTGCTGACTTTAAGTGTCCTGAACACTCAGATGTGGGGCTCCTGCTTTGCAGGCTGAAGCCAAGAATGAGTTTAAGCCCCACTGCCACCTACATGCTCCAGCAGTTTCCGGAGGCTCTACTGCCTGGGATCCCCCATACCACAACAAAATGTGTGATCACTGGCACACAGGCAGGTGTGTGCAAGCCCCAAAAGTAAAGATGTGCAGGTGAAGGGGTTAGCTCCTGAGAAGCACATATGTGAAGTCCACAGCTTCCATCCCAGTTAGCATCACACACAGAAAGAACATGTGCAAACACCGAAACTGTGTGAGTTCAGCTTTCCCCACAAGCGTGTACGACAGCACCACAACTAAAGAGTGCAACCCCTGTTCATTGCAACGGCAACAGCAGTGAGAGGAAGGGAGAGAAAAGAACAGTAAATTTAAAGGGGAAAAAATGGGGGGGGGTAAATTCAACATCAGGTATGCTTATTTCTTCTTTGTTCAAAGGTTATAAATTTAGTAAACCTGTTGAAACATAGATGCTTCTAGATTGCACACAAGGTTCTTTTTGTTTGTTTTGTTTTGTTTTGCTTGTTTGTTTGCATGTATTTGGGTCATACCCAGTGATGCTCTGAGTTCTGTGATCAAGACACTCCTGAAGGTTCTTAGGGGACCCTCTGGAGTATTACTATTAAATCAGAGTTGACGGCATGCAAGGTAAGAATCTTGCATCCCTATACTAGTCTCCCCATACTATCTCTCAAGCAGGCAAGGAAGACTTCTAGACTTGAAATTCAAAGTGAATTGTATATTTATTTTTTCTTTGTAAATACTTTAATTATTTTATTTAAATAACCATAGTTTATAACGTTATTGATAATTCAATTTTAAGCATATAATATTTCAACACCATTTTCAATTCCCATCTCAAGTGCTCCTATATTCCATCATCCCTCACCCTTCACCCCCGCTCCCATCCCTTGCCTGCCACCTTGGCAAGCACATTACAAAATTTATTATTGAAGATTAGATCTCAACTGGTTAGCCACTTGCAAAAAAGTGAACTTAGATCCCCAGCTATCTCCATGTATGAAGGTAAAATCCAATAGATTAAAGACCTTGATATCAGACCTGAAACCATAAGGTATATAGAACAACACGTAGGTAAAACACTCCATGACATTGAGACTAGATCTTATGTTTTTCAGTGTTGTTGAGTCTGTGCTTTAGATGCATAGCTACACCACTCTCCCACATCACCAATATAACTAAAACCCCAAAGCCTTTCTCTCTTACTTCCCTTTCTCATCTTCTTCCTTCCCACCTTGGTATCTTCTCATCTGTTTTGTCTCTAGGCTCTGTAATCAAATATGATCTAGGCATCTCACTTCACTATGTTATATTTCCTCATCCTGTTCTGGGGTAGATACCCAAAAGTGAAATTGCTGGTCATATGGCAACTCAATTCTAAGTTTACTGAGAACCCTTCATACCATTTTCCATTGGGCTTTAACAAGAAAATACTCCCACCAGCAGTGGATGAGAGTTTCTCTTTCATCATATTCCACCAACACAAATTGTTTCTATTAATTTTAATATATGCTATTCTCCCTGATGTGAGATAATATCGCATTATTATTTTGATTTGCATTTCTCTAATGATAATCATGAAGATGATAGACACTTTTTCATGTGCTTATTGGTGATCAATCCTCTAAGACGTGTTTATTCATTTCCTTCCCTCCCCCCACCTTTTTTTTTTTTTAGTTTTTGGGCCACACCTGGCAGTACTCAGGCTCTGTGGTCAGAAATCACTCCTGGTATGCTCATGAGACCCATATGGGACTCCATTTAAGATCAAATCTGGGTTGGTCATGCGCAAGACAAGTGCCCTACCCACTGTGCTATCACTCTGGCCCCTTTATCCCATTTTTTGATAGGGTTTGTAATTTTGTTTTGTTGATATTTGTTAATACTTTATATATTCTGAATATCTGAAGTGCTGAATGTGAATATATATTTTTTTCCATTCAATTAGCTGCCTTTTAGTCTTAGCCATGCAGAAATGCTTTACTTCAATGTGGTCCCATTTGTTTATTTTTGATTGTGTTCCTTTGCCAAACACACTGTATTTCTTTAAGAGCTCTGAGAATGGGCAGTGACTTCATTTCTACATGTACCTAAAGAAGTGTTAATTCTCATCAGAAGCGATAAGAGATTCATTTTTAGATAAAGAGGAAAGGATTTGGAAAGGGACTGGGTGTGGGGGACAAATACCCAAGTATTTTAGTTTTCTAGTTTCTCTTCTCTCTCACACTCAGCCAGTCCTCAGGGTCCATCTGTGTTGTGTGGGTGTTGAAGGCAGCATCCAAGGGACACAATTTTTCATTTCAGAAGCTCCCATGTGGGACATGAAACCATCCGGCCCATAACTCATTCCCTAACCTGCCTTGGGTTCACAGACTTTTGGCAGCTGAATAAATCCTGTTTTGCACCAGTCTTAAGAGACAGGAAAGCATGAATGTGAGCTTTGTCAAAGGTTTTCCATTCTCCTCTTCATTTGCCAGTCACATAGAATCTCTTTCCTAAGTCTAAATCCCAGTTGTGTGAGGAGTGAGAAATTTCCCCACTTGTCAAAGATGCTATTTTACCTATATCTAAACTCCTAGTTTCTTTACTAGAAGGCCTCAAACCACTAATAAAATGTAGGCCTCTCTTTGTGTCACTATAGTCCCATTTGTTTCATCAGTAGATATTTATCATTTAATTTATAAAAGGGCCAGAATACTAGTACAGTGGGTAAAGTAATCGTCTTGCACGTGGCTAACCTAGATAATCCCTGGCACCGAAAATGGTCCCTGGAATCAGCCCTTCCATGGGTGGGATAGAGGATAGAGGAGCACTGCCCGGTATGGCTTCAAATCCAAATTATACATATTAAACAGTATCCTTTTGCAATGTCTAGCCCTTTATAATATCTTAGATGTTGGCTCTTTTAAAATTTAGTGAAGTAGCTTAAAATTAACCCTTTACTTTTAAAAAAAAGTCTTTAGTGAAAGAACTTTGATGTACAAAGATATTGATAGTTGAGTTTTAGGCATAATGTAGGTCAACACCAATCCTACCACCATTGTCAATTCTCATTACCCATATTCCTTGACTCCATTATCTCGCATCCACATCCCCTGCTTGCTACCTTGACAAACACATAACAAAATTTGGTGATTTCAATCTAATTTATGATTTCAGTGTTGTTGAGTCTATGCTTTGGATGTAGACTCTTTTATATCCCCAATTTAACTGAAGCCCTAACTACCGTTTTCCCATTACTTCCCTTTCTCATTGTCTTCCTTCCCACTTTGATTTCTTTTCTTCTCTGTACTTCTCTTCCCTAATCTCTGGGGTCAAGAGTGACCTAAGTATCTCCCTTTACTCTCTTACATCTCTCCATCCAATTATCCTATATACCACAGTTAAGTGAGATCATCTTGTGTTTGTCATTCTTCAAGTTTGATGTACTTCACTCAACATATCTTCCAGTTCCAACTATTTGTAGCAAATTGCTTGATTTCATCATTGCCTGCTGCTGCATAGTTGGCCATTGAGAGTGTCTGTATTTAAACAATGAACTTGGCCACCAACCTGATTTTGACCACCAACAAGGCAAGTATCCCAGACAGGAACCTCTCTTCTCTAACTAAATCATCCCCCTTTCTGGTATGATAATATTTTTCTAAATAGATAAGAAGAAGCCTATCCAAGCTTGCTAACCAGGAAACTGCCCTGACCTTGAACTCTGACATAGATGATCCCAATCCAGATCCAAGATGGAACCACCAGGCTGGACCTCCAGGCTGGGCTGTCTCGATGTTTTGACCTCATGGCTGAGGTGAATCTTGACTAGTCCAAAAGCTCACACCTTGCCTTGAATCTGAGATAACCCTACAGCCATGCCCTAAGGTTTCTGGGTTTTCCCAGCTTGCTCCTGGCTTTGCAACTATCTCCATAACAGGAGATGTTCATGCCCAAGCTTGAGAGTTGTGACTAATAGGAGGAAGGTTGCCCTTTCAGCGTAAAGACATGGCCCAGCTACCTCATTCTGGCCTGTTTTACTCAAACAAAAGGATTTTCTTCCCAGCCAAGACACCTCAAAACTCCTTGACACTGTGTTCCTTTGTGAAGCACAAAAGGCAATAGAGAAAGAGGTTCCTTTCTTATTCCTTAGAAACCAGAAATGTCAACTGAGTATTGGCAAAATTCACTCTTAGATTCACCTCTTACTGTGTTAGCAACACAAATCCTTTCTTGTTGTTTTGGTTTGAGGCCACACCGGTCTGGATTAGTCCTCACTCTGTGCTCAGGGATCATTCCAGACAGGGCTCTGGGAACTATATGTGGTTCCATGATCAAGCCTAGGTTGGCTGTGTGCAAGGCATATATTTGTTTTTTTTAATATATTTAAATACTTTAATTACAAATATGATTGTAATTGGGTTTCAGTCATATAAATATACCTACCTTCACCAGTGCACCCATCACCAATGTCCCAAATCTCCCTCCTTCCCACTCCCCCACCTGTATTTGAGCAGGCTTCCTAGTTCCCTCATTCATTCACATTGTTATGATAGTTGTCAGTGTAGTTATTTCTCTAATTACATTCATCACTCTTTGTGGTGAGCTTCATATTGTGAGCTGGACCTTCCAGCCCTCATCTCTTTTGTCTCAGAGAATTATTGCAAAAATATCTTTGATTTGCCCACTGTTCTATCTCGGCAGTCTCTTTACCTTTCATGCTTAATATAAGAGAGAATGGCTCTTTCATCTGGCCTGGCTTGACACTTATAGAAATTAGGCAGTTTAAGCACATGGGCTCTAAAGAGAGGCAGGCCTAATTATGTTCTACTAAAAGGGAGCCACAGGCAAGAGGCTTTATTTTGCTGAATTTCAGTTCAAGGTAATACCCTACCTCCTACTGTTAGTGCTAGAACTGAATGACATAGTATGTATGAAATTCCTAGCACTTAAATAAAGTAGCAATATTATATGCAAGATAAACCTGTATAGACATATATTTTAAACCATGGGGGTGAGTGGGTCTGGAAAAACAGCACAGCAGGCAAGCATTGTTTTGCTGTTCTCTTCAACTTGCATGCAGCCAGCTGGAATTCCATCCCTGGCTCTCTATATGATCCTCATGAGCACCACCAAAAATGATCCCTGAGTGAAGAGCCAGTACTGAGTCCCAATGGATGTGGCCCACCCCCCACCTCCACCAATCCTTACTTGGGTATTCTTGGGATCTGAATCAGGGCCTTACACGTGTGTACATGTATATCATATTCCCTGTAAGTGGTAGCAGGGGGGTGCAGAGGTAGGCAGTATGACTACACCCAGCAGATGCTTGGTCTATTTTTGATGGGAGATCTGTGAGGGGGGTCACACTCAACAGTTTTCAGGACTTATTCCTGGCTCTCTACTCAGGAATCACAGACCAGCAGTCAATAAGTGGACCTTATAGGATGATGAAGATAGAACCTAGGTTGACCATATGCAAAGCAGCTACCTTAGCCACTGTACTATCTTTCCTGCACCACCAGCTGGTGCTTGGGGGGGGGGGGGGCACTCCTAGCCATACTGGGCCCAGGAGTGCCATGGATTGAACCCAGTGATACTACATGCAAAACATGTGCTCCAGGTCCTCCAAGCTTTGTGATGCTTTCCAAGGATGTCAAGAAAAAGGTGTTAGAAAGTTGTCCAAGGAAGACAAAGACCCTGTGAACAAGCCTGAGGATGAGGCCAAAAAGGAGAAGTTTAGGACAAGGCGCTGGATCACCTAGTCTTGTCTAACAAAGACACACAGGACCAACTCTCTGAGGAAGTTCACAACTATAAGCTAATAGGCCCCACTACTGTGTCTGAAAGATTGAAGACTCAACTCTCAGGACTGAGCAGCCCTTCATTGATTCCAGACCTGTCAGGGCTTGAGTAGAGCACAAAGCTCGTCACAAACTCCAAAAACACCAAGGGTGGGGATGCCTCAGCTGCAAGAAAGAAGCGATGAATGGCTCAGAAAACCAAAACTATATTAAATTAAGGGGGAAAAATTTTTTTTCCAGGTTGGGGGTGGGTTATTCCTCAGGGCCTACCTGGCTTTGTGCTCAGCAGTGATCCCTGGCGGTGCCCAGGGACCAATGTACAGTGTTGGGCTGGGCAGGTCAGATGCAACCCCTTACCTACTGTTGTGCTCTCTCGCTCTCTCTCTCTCTCTCTCTCTCTCTCTCTCTCTCTCTCTCTCTCTCTCTCTCTCTCTCTCTCTCTCTCTCTCTCCCTCCCTCCCTCCTCTCAATTACCTTCAGCTACCATCTCACATTCACTTGAAACAACTAACTTGTAGACCCTCTCTACAGCTTGAACCTTATTTTTGATTAAGGCAGAAAAATCTCCATTTTAATCTCATCCTAAGTAAAACTAAAGCTAAAATGGTAATCTCGCTCTTCAAACTTGAAAGGATGGGCTATATTTTTAATGAAAAATTTTGATAACCATCTTTAAACTGACTATAGTTAGGACATTAATTATTTCTATTTTTTAATTTTTAATTACTTCTGACTTGGTTCTTGACAGTTACTTCCAGTGCTATTCAGAGGAGTTGAACCAAGTCTCTTGTATGCAAAGCATGTCTGACCATTGAGCCACACTCCCAGGCCCGGTGAAAATTTTGTTTGTTTGTTTTGTTTTGGGGCCACTCCTGGCAGAATTATTCCTGGCTCCGCACTCTGGATTCACTCCGGGCAGACTCAGAGGGCTATATGGGATGCCAAGAATAGAACCTGGGTTGACCACAAGCAAAGCAAATGCCCTGCATGTTGTACTATTGCTCCAGCCCCAAATGAAAACATTTTTAAAGAAGTTCCATTTTTTTAATCAGGAAATCAGAATGACTTGTCAAATCATGTCCCCTGCAGAGGATTACTCATAAGGAACTACTCTCCTCCATACTTTATTATCACAACCTCATACACATTTTTTGTTTCTTTTGTTTTTGTTTTTGTTTTATTTTGCTTTTAGACCACACCCAGTGTGGCTCTGTGCTCAGAAATTACTCCTGGCAGGCACGGGGGACCATATGGGATGCCAGGGATCAAACCCAGGTTGGCTGCATGCAAAGCAAGTGTCCTACCCACAGAGCTATCACTCTGGCTCCACTTTTTTTTTTTTCAAGTATTAAGGACTTTAAATAAATAAAATTTTATTTTAGTAAAACCACAACAATAATTAGGTAATACAAGAAAGGTTCTATTTGGGGCTAAAGTGATGGTACAGAGTGTAAGGCTCTTGTCTTGCATGCAGCCGATCCAGTTTCAATCCTCCACATCCAATATGGTCCTCGGAGTCCACCAGGAATATTTCCTGAATGCAGAGTCAGGAGTAACCCCTGAGCACTGCTAGGAGTGGCCAAAAGAAGCCACAAAAAAAAAGAAGGAAGGAAGAGAGGAAGGAAGGAAGGAAGGAAGGAAGGAAGGAAGGAAGGAAGGAAGGAAGGAAGGAAGGAAGGAAGGAAGGAAGGAAGGAAGGAAGGAAGGAAGGAAGGAAGGAAGGAAGGAAGGAAGACACTTTCTGAACATGTCCATATTTTTGATATTCAGAAGCAAGCCCATCAGCCACTGAGATGGCATCCTTATTGGAACATAGCTTCTTTCTGGACCCCCTACATAACTTTTAAAAGCTTCTTTTTCATGCCTCTGTTGAAGGAACACTTCTGAAGAGGTGTCAGTCTTTCCAATAGTTATGGAGGCCATTTAGTCACCACCACATTCTGTGTGGGGATGCAAGTTATCCAACAAAGGGGATCTCCTGGGAGGCCCTAAACCAGGGATCCTCAAACTTTTTAAACAAGGGGCCATTTCATTGTCCCTCAGATTGGTGGAGGGCCAGACTATAGTTTAAAAAAAAAACTGTGAACAGTAGTAGCCCATAGGCTGTAGTTTGAGGACTCCTACCTGAGATTGAGAGGAGTTGAGAGACAGAGAGGAGGGAAGTCAGAGAATGTGGTGCATATCCCATACATGTGCACTGTGGGCCTGGGATGAGTTGGCTGCTAAGCAGAACAGGCAGTGGTGGCAAAAACACCCAACGGGGGCCAGAGAGATAGCATGGAGGTGGGGTGTTTGCCTTGCATGCAGAAGGACGGTGCTTCGAATCCCAGCATCTCATATGGTCCCCTGAGCCTGCCAGGAATGATTTCTGAGCATGGAGCCAGGGGTAACCCCTGGGTACTGCCAGGTGTAACAAAAAACAAAAACAAAAAAAAAAAAAAACAACAACACTCAGCTGATTGGATAAATGTCATTGGCAGGCCACATGTGACCATGGTCTGTAATTTGAGGCTACCCTAGACTTTTAAGAAATGGACAAATCATTTCTCATACACACATACATATGTGTGTACTTGCACACGAGCGCAGGCACGCAAACACACACACACACACACACACACACACACACACCTCCATACCTTAGCTTCCTCCCTTACTCCAAGAGCAAACAGTAGTACCTCTTTATGGGCCTCCCATTAGGATTCAAGCTATTAGAACTGGGTCTGCTATAGGAAGTGATGAGTAGGTACCAGTTCCTAGATTAGTGGAGTAATTATTATAACCAAAACAGTGTTCTCAGATCTACTCTACAAATACCTTCAACCCTGTGAGGGCAGAAGCTCAGGCCAGGCAAAATCTTACAGAGAGCCAGTTAGCCTGTGAGGAAGCAGAGAAACCCGGAGTGCCTCACACCCACATTTTTAGCAGTGATAATGAATCATGAGCATATAATGTCAGAAAGACTTAAAATCAAAATAGCTTTTAACACCTCGCCAGTATTTTTACCAGAGTATTTTATGTGTGTGTGGGGGGATGGTTTTCATTTCATCTTGCTAAGGGGTGGGGAGCTCAGAGAGAGGGCACTCCATCTCTCCTGTAGTCTTTTACTTTAATGAGCAGCAGCCCCCAAAACTATGCCGTCACATCCTCAGGTGGGACCGCCTCCAGGGCCCCTTCTCCCAATGTTACCACAGGAAGTGAAGGCATTGTATTGAGCGCTGCAGTTGGCCCCATTGTCCCTCAGGCCTGGGCCTGTGTGGGACTGTTTGTCCTCTCAGCACACTGTAGCCTTTATGTTCCTGCAATATCCCTCACACAGCTGTGAATCTTTGCGCCTGAGCCAGTTTCTTGGTGGTGGAATTTGCTCAGAAAGGAATTGTGAACAACACACCAAGTCAGGGCCTCCTGCTCTGTGGGAATGTACTGGGCTCTCCAGCATTCCTCCTCCCAACAGGCCAAGAAAAACAAACAGAGAAAGGCCCGTATGGATGGGCCTACCTCGGGGCTATTCAAGGGTGCGGCTTCAGGGTCACAGTTTCCCTATCTCCACAAGGAATCGCCATTCACAAATTGAGGGGGTGGTGACGGAGGGACACTCTGTTATTACTAACTGGCTTTCTCTGAGAGTCACAAGGTCTAATGATGCCAAAGTGCAAAGTGCTGTGTCTCTGCTGGGAGACAAGTGTCCAACCTGTCCTTTTCATTTCATGAAAAGTACAAGACATCTGGCCATTATGAGACCCTGAAACCATGGAGTTCTGTCAGGCTTCCCTGTCCATCTCCCAGAAGACATTCTTCAAGACATAGGAACATGACATTTTAGCTCCCAGGCTAGAAATGAGTGTCACAAAGGGTTGAGGCCATGAGCTCTTAGAAAGACACCAATTTCAGAGTTCAGTGGCTACCACCTTTGTGAGTGTTGAGGTGCATTTAAGTCACAACATGTTTAGCCCCATCTTTTGACTTAGTTCTGTGATGGCTATCCTGGAAAATTTGAATGTTTCCTTTCAGGCGCGGGGTTCGCCATTTTGATTGCTAAACGATGGTGTGAGAAGCATCTGGGCTGTTCCTGGGTTGGCAACGTTGAGCATTGCACTTAGCACAAGGAGCCATGAGTTGCACATTCATCATAAACTGTGTGTGCGTTTATAAATAGACTGTGTGTGTCTATGGATTGGTCTGTAGCTCTAACCAACACAGCTTATCCATGTTTGCCAACAAATTTAAGTATTGACGTAATTTAAAAACAGGGCTTGAATACATACAAATGCAGGGAGGTGAATGAAATTCCTACTGACTACATTTCCAGTGCTCACTCATTGGTCAATATGTCCTGGCTCATAAACAAGGCGGAAAAGGAAACAATTAACTCTCTCTCTCTTTTCTTCCTCTCTCTTTGCCTCTGTGATAGAGATTTCTGGGGCTTATATCAAGTTTCTGTGAAGCAACTTGGGCATTATTGTCTGCCTGACCACTGGCATGAATTGATTTTCTGGGAACTTTCCCTGCCCTGGCAAAAGAATGCTATCTCTTTGACTGTTCCCAAGATGCTTAGAATCTGATGGTTCTTGCAAGGTCTCAAGAAAATCTATATCCCTCTCTTTTTAGCCCTGAACATTGTCTCTCTTGCCCCCAAAGAGAAGAGAACCAAGGTATTTCTGTGGTCCCAGAGCCAGATTTTCCCTGGACAGTCAGTCTGTTCCAACAGGAAAGCATTCTCTTGGTGATCAAGTGACCAAATCATTTGCAACTCTTCTCCCCCTCCCAGCTGGTATTTGAGGCTCTGAGTAGCCAAAATATAACTTCCCATAGAAAGCGAAGTATTACTCACTAATTATGTTCCTTCCCACTCAGTCTCCTTGCCAAGCAATCTCTCATTCTGCCACTTCAAAAAAAGAAAGGAAAACTAAAACACAGAAGATGGAGGCAAGCAGCAAAAAATAGATGAGGCATTAAAACAGAAGTTGCTGCAGATCTCTGAAAGGTGTGATCCTTGACCCTGGAATTGGTCATCTGAGATTGAGCTGCCTTCATAAGGGCAAAGAAAGCAATAGACTGAGAGGTTGGTGCAGGATGGGCACTAGGAAATTTCGGAACTCGGTGTGTGATAGCACAGTGGTTAGGACATTTACCTTGTACGCAGAAGACCAGTGTTCATTCCCTGCCCCACCCCAAATAAAACAGTCCCCTGAGCCTGCCAGGGAGGAGCCCTGAGCCCAAAAATTAGCCCAGAAATAGGAGGAAGCGCTGAGCACCAACAGATATGGCCCACGAGCAAATAAACAAAAATTGCCAGAACTGTCTGACATTATTATTTCATAGGGGCTATATGGAGAGACAAATTTTTAAAAAAGCACAATATAAAAAATATTTCAGTGAGAAAACAACCTGCAAAATAAAATTCATAGACATCAGGTGGTTGATCCAAGTATATTTATGAAACATTCTGGATTGGAAGTCTTAGAACAACTTGGCTCAAGGACCCTCCTCCATTCAAAACCAAAAGTTTTAGGTTCTAGGGGTAATGGTACAGTGGGTCAGGCATTTGCTTTCCAAATGGGTTCAATCCCTGGCATTCCATATGATTATCCCTAGCATTGCCAGGAGTGATCCCTTAGCACAGAACTAGGAATAAGCCCTGAACACAACCATACTCAGTGATGTGGCTCCAAAACAAACAAATAAAGCCAAGATCTTAAAAACATTGCACTTTCTTACCTGTTCAAAAGCTAACATGCTCATTTTTTTCCCAACAGGTTAAAATGACTACTCAGGATACAGACTACAATTTTTTGTTTGTTTGTTTTTGGGCCACCCTCGGCGGCGCTCAGGGGTTACTCCTGGCTCTGTTCTCAGAAATCGCTCCTGGCAGGCACAAGGAACCATCTGGGATGCTGGAATTCGAACCAACATAGGACCTGGGTCAGCTGCTTGCAAGGCAAATGCCCTACTGCTGTGCTATCTCTCCAGCCCCTACAAATGTTATTTTTATTTAATGTTTTGGTTTATGGTTACTCTTGACTCTGCACTCAGGAATTTCTCCTAGAGGTGCTCAGGGGATCATAAGGATGCTGGGAATAAACATGGATCATGCCTGTGCAAGCAAGGACCCTACTCACAATACTGACTCTCCAGCTTCAACTGTTAATATTTGAAGCCAAGACTAAAAATAAATGTCTTAACTATCTGAAGGGTTGGGTGGGGAGATTGTTCCAGTGATAAGAGCACATGAGCATGACCTCAGTCTCCAGTACCATATACCATCTAGCACTCCTGTGGATTTAGCCCTTATGGCTTTGAACACAAGCACCCACTATATCAGACTCCTATTACAAGTCCAGGCATTGCTGAGAGCAGCATGAGTTCTGGGTTTGACCCCCAAATATATCTAAAGGCAAAAGACCTACAGGAAAGGTATTAGAGCACATGCCTTGTATGCCTGAGACCCCAAATTCTAGCCCTAGTACCACATACTCAGCCATCACCACAGAGTGTGGCTCTGAAACACCCCTAAGTAATGCTGGGGTGGCCCTGGAAG